>NC_069503.1:344977155-345132155 GCF_027579735.1 Bombina bombina
GGAATCATCTTGGGCATCATTGTCATTGTCACATAAATCACATTTATTTAAATGAATAGGAATTCTGGCTTCCCCACATTCAGAACACAGTCTATCTGGTAGTTCAGACATGTTAAACAGGCATAAACTTGATAACAAGTACAAAAAACGTTTTAAAATAAAACCGTTACTGTCACTTTAAATTTTAAACTGAACACACTTTATTACTGCAAATGCGAAAAAACATGAAGGAATTGTTCAAAATTTACCAAATTTTCACCACAGTGTCTTAAAGCCTTAAAAGTATTGCACACCAAATTTGGAAGCTTTAACCCTTAAAATAACGGAACCGGAGCCGTTTTGAACTTTAACCCCTTTACAGTCCCTGGTATCTGCTTTGCTGAGACCCAACCAAGCCCCAAGGGGAATACGATACCAAATGACGCCTTCAGAAAGTCTTTTCTAAGTATCAGAGCTCCTCACACATGCGACTGCATGCCAAGCCTCTCAAAAACAAGTGCGCAACACCGGCGCGAAAATGAGGCTCTGCCTATGCTTTGGGAAAGCCCCTAAAGAATAAGGTGTCTAAAACAGTGCCTGCCGATATTATTATATCAAAATACCCAGATAAAATGATTCCTCAAGGCTAAATATGTGTTAATAATCAATCGATTTAGCCCAAAAAAAGTCTACAGTCTTAATAAGCCCTTTTTGAAGCCCTTATTTACAATCGTAATAAACATGGCTTACCGGATCCCAGAGGGAAAATGACAGCTTCCAGCATTACATCGTCTTGTTAGAATGTGTCATACCTCAAGCAGCAAGAGACTGCTCACTGTTCCCCCAACTGAAGTTAATTGCTCTCAACAGTCCTGTGTGGAACAGCCATGGATTTTAGTGACGGTTGCTAAAATCATTTTCCTCATACAAACAGAAATCTTCATCTCTTTTCTGTTTCTGAGTAAATAGTACATACCAGCACTATTTCAAAATAAACTCTTGATTGAATAATAAAAACTACAGTTAAACACTAAAAAACTCTAAGCCATCTCCGTGGAGATGTTGCCTGTACAACGGCAAAGAGAATGACTGGGGTAGGCGGAGCCTAGGAGGGATCATGTGACCAGCTTTGCTGGGCTCTTTGCCATTTCCTGTTGGGGAAGAGAATATCCCACAAGTAAGGATGACGCCGTGGACCGGACACACCTATGTTGGAGAAAACAACATATATATAAAGCAAAATTGATCAAATTCCTTAAATGACAGTTTCAGGAATGGGAAAAAATGCCAAAGAACAAGCTTCTAGCAACCAGAAGCAATAAAAAATGAGACTTAAATAATGTGGAGACAAAAGTGACGCCCATATTTTTTCGCGCCAAATAAGACGCCCACATTATTTGGCGCCTAAATGCTTTTTGGCGCCAAAAATGACGCCACATCCGTAACGCCGACATTTTTGGCGCAAAATAACGTCAAAAAATGACGCAACTTCCGGCGACACGTATGACGCCGGAAACGGAAATAGAATTTTTGCGCCAAAAAAGTCCGCGCCAAGAATGACGCAATAAAATGAAGCATTTTCAGCCCCCGCGAGCCTAACAGCCCACAGGGAAAAAGTCAAATTTAAGGTAAGAAAAATGTTAAATTAAAATGCATTATCCCAAATATGAAACTGACTGTCTGAAAATAAGGAAAGTTGAACATTCTGAGTCAAGGCAAATAAATGTTTGAATACATATATTTAGAACTTTATAAACAAAGTGCCCAACCATAGCTAGGAGTGTCACAGAAAATAAGACTTACTTACCCCAGGACACTCATCTACATATAGCAGATAGCCAAACCAGTACTGAAACGAGAATCAGCAGAGGTAATGGTATATATAAGAGTATATCGTCGATCTGAAAAGGGAGGTAAGAGATGAATCTCTACGACCGATAACAGAGAACCTATGAAATAGACCCCTTAGAAGGAGATCACTGCATTCAAATAGGCAATACTCTCCTCACATCCCTCTGACATTCACTGCACGCTGAGAGGAAAACCGGGCTCCAACTTGCTGCGGAGCGCATATCAACGTAGAATCTAGCACAAACTTACTTCACCACCTCCATCGGAGGCAAAGTTTGTAAAACTGAATTGTGGGTGTGGTGAGGGGTGTATTTATAGGCATTTTGAGGTTTGGGAAACTTTGCCCCTCCTGGTAGGAATGTATATCCCATACGTCACTAGCTCATGGACTCTTGCTAATTACATGAAAGAAATGGGAAACATCTTAAAAATAGGAGGGGGAGCGAACAGAATACCTGGTCTATCCCACTCCTTAGTAACAATGTCCGAAATCCTCTTAGGGACCGGAAAAACATCAGTGTAGACGGGAACCTCTAAATATTTGTCCATTTTACACAATTTCTATGGAACTACAATAGGGTCACAATCATCCAGAGTCGTTAAAACCTCCCTGAGCAATAAGCGGAGGTGTTCTAGCTTAAATTTAAAGGCCGTCATATCTGAATCTGTCTGAGGGAACATCTTTTCTGAATCAGAAATCTCCCACTCAGACAGCAAATCCCTCACCCCTACTTCTGAACATTATGAGGGTACATCGGATATGACTACTAAAGTGTCAGAAGGCTCAGCATTTGTTCTTGACCCAGAGTTACTGCGCTTCCCTTGCAACCCAGGGAGTTTAGATAAAACTTCTGTGAGGGTAGTATTCATAACTGAGGACATATCTTGCAAGGTGAAAGAATTAGACGCACTAGAGGTACTTTGCGTCACTGGTTGTGACACTTGGGGAGAACTAGATGGCATAACCTGATTTCCTTCTGTCTTAGAATCACCCAATGCCAAACTTCTATGAGTCAAAATATGCTGTTTGCAATTTATAGACATATCAATACATGTGGGACACATTCTAAGAGGGGGTACCACAATGGCTTCTAAACATTGAGCAAGGAGTTTACTCAATGTCAGACATGTTGAACAGGCTAGTAATGAGACAAGCAAGCTTGGAAAACACTTTATTCAGTGAAAAAAACAACAATTTAATAAACGGTACTGTACCTTTAAGAGAAAAAAAGGTATACACAAACTGCAAAACTCCTTAAAAATACCTAAAATTTTTCGAAATTTTTACAGCAGATTCAACAAGCTTTAGTAAGATTGCACCACAAGCAAATTAAGCAATTAACCCCCAAATATGGAAACCGGATTAACTAAGAGTCAAAAACCGCCTACCTGCCCTTAGGGATTGGTAATGAGGGGATAAAGCTTCGATTTGGCCTAAGAAGTTCACCAGGGCCCTACGGTGTTGAAGCTTGCTGCTTATCAAGGAAAAACAACTGCGCAACTGAGGCGCAAAATTAGGCCCCGCCCATCTCCCTCGATGTTACTAAGACCTTCAAAAAAACACACCAAGCGTCTTTACAGCCCTGTGGGTTCTAAAAACCCCAAAAAGCCAAGTGTACCCTTAATACAGTTCTCCCAAACAGAATTATGAACAGTACTGCCAAAAACACACAACCGTTTGCTAACAACATTCAAACTGAGTGTCAACCATAAGTTTAGCTATTTATGCAAGCTTAGTAATACCTCTATTTAATTCTAGGATTACTGCTTACCCTTCCCCCCATGGGGATACTGTCAGCCTTTCTGAAATATCACAGTCTCTCCAGAAAATATGACTGAACATACCTCATTGCAGCATAGCAAGAAAACGTTCCTCACACTGAAGTTTTCCTGTACTTCTCAGCTTCTGTGGGAACAGCAGTGGACCTTAGTTACAAATGCTAAGATCATCATCCTCTAGGCAGAAATCTTCATCCATCTCCTGCCTGAGAGTAAATAGTACACACCGGTACCATTTAAAAATAAACTCTTGCTTGAAGAAAAATAAAAACTAACAGTTTATCACCTCTTCCCTTTACCCTTACTGCTTAGAGCCGGCAAAGAGAATGACTGGGGGGTGGAGTTAAGGGGGGAGCTATATAGACAGCTCTGCTGTGGGTGCTCTCTTTGCCACTTCCTGTTAGGAAGGATAATATCCCACAAGTAAGGATGAAACCGTGGACTCGGTACATCTTGCAAAAGAAAATAAAGAAACACGTGTGTGACAATATCCCAAGGGTGATTTATGAGGATACCTATATCTCAAAAACCAAAGATGTTAGATGTGAAAAGTGGTCTTTACATTCTCCTTTAAAAATAAACATGTGTTTTACCATTTACCAAAATTCCACTTAAGGGGGGGGGGGATTTATGGGGATACCTATGTCTCAAAAAATGAAGATGTTAGAAACGTAAAAAATATAGTTTAACATCTTCATTATAAAGTCAGTTTACATGCCAAATTTCTTGCTCCAAATGTTAGTAATTTTCAAGATATGGATATCACAAAAAAAATTAATACTCTTTTTTTCAAATCTGACAGTTGAGTCATAATATATCATTACAATTTAATATTAAAGTAATTATACACAGAATACAGTAATAACATTTATATGTCATGTCGGACGGACACCTGACCCACAACTTAGCTGATTGGTGCCCATGTATGAGAAACACCTAGAATTAACTAAAACTCACAAAGTTCATGTCAGCAAGTGTGCAACCCAAACGGGCACAAACATGGGGCACATATCGTTGCGAGTGGTCGAGTTTTTTTGCTATTTTTTACAAAATCGCAAAATCCACACAAGCGATATATATATATCACTGAAAAATTAACTCAAGGGGCTTAAATGTGAGCATTTAATGTGAGCATTTAAACTCCAAAACTTCTAAGCACACGGGTGGAAATGGATAAGCAGTTAAAGGGTTAAAAAGAGAACATAATGTCTATAAACATGCAAAACAAAAGGAAGGGAAAATGTTATGAATGAAGCATAATTATATGTTTTTAAAGTCAAAAGAATCCCCCCACGACCTTTTTTCCCTAAACATCAGTGAAAAGTGATGTCTTAGGGAATCCTTTGTTTGGTAACTTCTTGTTTAAGGTTGTGATTTCCTCTTCAAAAAGTGTTGCTAAATTTAATGCTTAGTGTGAAAATTTGTTCTGTGTCCAACCACTATGTTTAAATAAATTATTCACTTCCAGTCAAAGCAAAATGATCTCAAGTCTTAAATGCATTCAAATATTCACTAGAAAAGCTCCAAAATCAATGGCAGCAAAGCGTGTATATGAAGAAAGAAGCCTCTATTACAGATGCACCCACTGGAACTGCGCAAACATCACCTCTGGATTTCTTTGTGGGGAGACTAAGCTCTATCCATGTAAAGATCGCTAAATGTCTGCTTTCTTACATCCCATAATATTGTTCATACAAATAGCTTTAAAATATAGATTAAAAGGTACATGAAACCAAAAGACAATATTTTGTGATTCAGACAGAGCATATCAAGTTTCCAATTTACTGCTATTAACAAATTTGCTTTGTTCCCATGATATTCTGAGTTGAAGGGATACCTAGGTAGGCACATGGAGCACTAAAAGGCAGTAAATATTGCTTCAATCTAGTGTTCTTGCAAATGTATAAATATTCTTGCAAAACTAATACCATATAGTGCAACAGAAATGGACCAGCTACTAAGCTTACATCCCTGCTTTTCAACTAAAGATACCAAAAGAACAAAGAGTAATCGATAATAGAAGTAATTTAGAAAAATCTTTAAAAAATTGTGTGTGTGTGTGTGTGTGTAGAAAGACAGTAGTATAAAAGACCAGGAGATAAGCATAAAGGTCCTGACTACAACAGAGAAAGTTATTTGTTTAATATATTCAAATTGGTCTTGAAAAAGGTCCTTACATGGACCGAAACGTTGACGAGAAATGATGACTGTGAATATGGTAAAATAAAAAGTTGAAGATACATTGAAAAATTTAAGCCACGAGAGTGCCTCTTCATTTCAATTTCAAGAAGAAAAAAATAAAATAATATATATATATATATATATATATATATATATATATATATATATAAAATATAATACACACACACGATTGTAGGTTAAATTGATAAACTCTCTAATTATCCTTCAAAATTTGGTGAAGCGAAGGTGAACCAAGTGGGAGCAGTGACTATTATCTAATAAGTATCTAAATCTCGATCTAGATTAATGCAACCTGATGGTATAGAAATAAACACTTGTATCCCACAAAATCAAATCAATGTCCTTTTCAAGCTTTCTTCAGTTAAAAAAAACAATAAACAAATTCAGAGGACAACAGTCTGAGTCAGTTGAAAATAGGCACTGTGCGTTTGATGCAAAGTCCTTTTGTTAGTAACAACATATAAGTAGTAACGTGCCCACTTACTAGATGTTACCTCAATCGAATGAGGAAAGTATGATGTGTCTTTGAAAAGCTGGTCCCATAGCAGGAATAAATGTAAATTCTAAAGAATATAAAATTAGTCTCTTTGCAGACGGTGTCATCCTCTCGATCACTAAACCTCTAATTTCTCTCCCAATAGTATATTCCACTATAGCTAAGTTTGCTGAGATCTCAGGCTACAAAATTACTAATGATAAGTGTGAAGCTATTAGTGTTAATCTACCGTCACACTCCAAAAAACTTAGAGCTCAATTTCTCTTTCTCCTGGGTGCAGAAGGGAATGCGATATCTGGGGGTGATGCTCTCGAGTAGGGTTGACTCTTTATACCAAAATAATTACCCACCCCTGATCTCGCAATTAAAAAATTTACTTAGGAAACGGGAAAGGATGAAAATTTCGCTATATGGCAGAATAATCGGAATTAAGATGTCAATTCAACCAAAATTACTGTACTTATTCAGATTTCTTCCAGTGTCGATACCAACTCAAGTTCTTACTCAACTCCAGTAACATATAATTTCTTTTATTTGGCAGGGAAAGAGATCAAGAACTAATAAACAAACCCTTTGTAGAGGCACGGGGGGAGGGGGATGGGATTGCTAGACCTCTTAGCATATTACCATGCAGCACGAATGGCCCAGACTGCATTATGGCATAATAGATCCGATAATATTCAGTGGGTACAATTGGAATCTGATATGGTCAGGGTAGAGCCAATATACAAACTTCTTGGTCTAATAAATCACATAGACCTACTATTTGGAGGACCTTCCTGGCCGTTTCTCACACTATTTCATTACGGGACTCTCTGACTGCCAAGTTTAAGTTAATTTCAGACATATCCAAGGCGACACCCCTAGTCACTCTGCCTACTACGTTTGATATTGGACTTCAAAATAAATGGGCTAATAGGGGATTGTATAGAATTGCAGACACCTTGCAGGGAAAGTATTTCATGGACTTTAACACATAGTCTTAATGAACAAGATAGACCCAGTTGGTACCATTATTTACAACTAAAGGCGAGAGTCTTTGAAGTGATAGGTAGCTCACATAATGGGAGTACCACTTACCTAGAACAGATCTGTCTAGCCAAACAGAGAATATGCGGCACTATCACTAGGTTATATGCCATTTTTAATTCTCCATTAACTACACGTAAGCTTCCCTTTATGCAAAAGTGGGAAGAGGAGTTCAATTTTGTTTGGTCACTTGAAAAATGGAACACTGTTTTGTGTAGGGGGTCTTCCTTTTCCGTATGTGCTCATCTTAAAGAGAACTACATGAAAACAGCATTCCGATGGTACTTTCACCCCTCGAGACTTCATAGCTCTGAGTCGGGTGGAGGGAAGTGTTTGAGAGGGTGTGAAAGACACATATTCACACATGTGGTGGGATTGCCCGCAGGTCTTTAATAATTGGTCACAAACATTCAATCTATTAAGCAATATTTTTGGAAGCCTCCTACCCAAGCCCTTTTACATGAACCTCTGCCTGGGTTCAATTTAACAGGAAATACGTTTATTTTTACTATCTTCACAATAGTTAGACTAACCATAGACCAGTTTTGGAAATCAACGATCCCTACCTTTCAGCTTATTAAAAATAAAATGGAATATTACTACCAAATGAGCAGTAATGCGGCAAACTTGTTGGATACCAAAGAGCAATTTGTTTCCATTTGGGAAACGTGGATCATGTATTCAGAGGCCAGACTCGTGATCCACATTACCCAGTGTATTTAACCAAAAGTTACTTAAGGGTATTGACTGTTGATGAAGATCCTGTTTAGGTAGGTTGACTAAGTTCACTTGAACAATTACGCTACACACGCTTTGGTAAATCATTTAAACTCTGTTTAGATTGTGTTCCTCTCAGACATGGGGTTGGGTAATGCAGACATGAAAGATAGTGTTCATCACAATATGTAATGCACCTCTTCGTTTGGCGCCCAAATGGATTCCAACACTGAATTGTACCTATTTGACTGAGAATGTGATTTGTTACTTTAAGCCCTAACATTTACTATGTTATGTTTTTATGACTTTTGCTTTTGTAAACCTGAGGAAAAAAATAAATAAAAAAAAGTTTTTCAATTAAAAAGCTAGTCCTGTGTACCGCAGTTCCAATATTCGCTTCAATGCAGCCTGGGTATGGTTAAAGAATTCCTCCCTCTTTACATGTTTGTTCAAACCTTCCCTCTCAACGTCATAGGGGGCCATGGAGGGTTCTGGAGCTGCTGTCAAGATTAAAAGTGTTGCACTATTATTTTGCATTTGTGTTTCTCCCTATATCCGGCCCCCTATGACGTTGAGAGGGAAGGTTTGAACAAACACCTAAAGAGGGAGGAATTCTTTCACCATAACCAGGCTGCATTGAAGCGAATATTGGAACTGCGGTACACGGTACACGGGTACAGTGGGCACTTTACTACTTATGTGTGGATACTAACAAAAGGATGTTGCATCAAACGCACAGTGCCTATTTTCATCTGACTCAGACTGTTGTTCTTTGAATTTTTTTTTTTTTTTTTTTAACTGAAGAAAGCGTGAAAAGGACATTGATTTGATTGTATTTTGTGGGATACAAGTGTTTATTTCTATACCATCATGTTGCATTAATCTAGATTGAGATTTATATACTTATCAGATAATAAATAGTCACTGCTCCCACTTGGTTCACCTTAGCTTCACCAAATTTGGAAGGATAATTAGAATGTTTATCGATTCAACCTACAATCATATTTGCATACTTTGAAGGGATTTAGCTTTAAAGGCTGAGGCAGCATCCCTTGGTTTGCTACTATCTACTTTCCAACTAAATAGTGCGCCATTATACCATTATTTCTATACATTTCTTTTAACTATATTGGACATTGGATATTCTTGGGTGGGGACCCAATTATTGTCTTACATCCAGGTACTGGGCTGTCTATTTATAGCTACATGATATCACTTTATTTGCCTCAGGGTTATACACTTAGCACTGATTTTACTTTCCCTGGATATATATATACGCATATAATATATGTATATATATATATATATATATATATATATATATATATATATATATATATGTGTGTGTGTGTGTGTGTGTGTGTGTGTATAACATAATTTATGTAAGAACTTACCTGATAAATTCATTTCTTTCATATTAGCAAGAGTCCATGAGCTAGTGACGTATGGGATATACATTCCTACCAGGAGGGGCAAAGTTTCCCAAACCTTAAAATGCCTATAAATACACCCCTCACCACACCCACAATTCAGTTTAACGAATAGCCAAGAAGTGGGGTGATAAAAAAAAAGTGCGAAAGCATAAAAAATAAGGAATTGGAAGAATTGTGCTTTATACAAAAAAATCATAACCACCACAAAAAAGGGCGGGCCTCATGGACTCTTGCTAATATGAAAGAAATGAATTTATCAGGTAAGTTCTTACATAAATTATGTTTTCTTTCATGTAATTAGCAAGAGTCCATGAGCTAGTGACGTATGGGATAATGATTACCCAAGATGTGGATCTTTCCACGCAAGAGTCACTAGAGAGGGAGGGATAAAATAAAGACAGCCAATTCCTGCTGAAAATAATCCACACCCAAAATAAAGTTTAATGAAAAACATAAACAGAAGATTCAAACTGAAACCGCTGCCTGAAGTACTTTTCTACCAAAAACTGCTTCAGAAGAAGAAAATACATCAAAATGGTAGAATTTAGTAAAAGTATGCAAAGAGGACCAAGTTGCTGCTTTGCAAATCTGATCAACCGAAGCTTCATTCCTAAACGCCCAGGAAGTAGAAACTGACCTAGTAGAATGAGCTGTAATCCTTTGAGGCAGAGTTTTACCCGACTCGACATAGGCATGATGAATTAAAGATTTCAACCAAGATGCCAAAGAAATGGCAGAAGCTTTCTGGCCTTTTCTAGAACCGGAAAAGATAACAAATAGACTAGAAGTCTTTCGGAAAGACTTAGTAGCTTCAACATAATATTTCAAAGCTCTAACAACATCCAAAGAATGCAACGATTTCTCCTTAGAATTCTTAGGATTAGGACATAATGAAGGAACCACAATTTCTCTACTAATGTTGTTGTTCAAAAGAAGTTCGCAACACCGCCTTATCCTGATGAAAAATCAGAAAAGGAGACTCACAAGAAAGAGCAGATAATTCAGAGACTCTTTTGGCAGAAGAGATCGCCAAAAGGAACAAAACTTTCCAAGAAAGTAATTTAATGTCCAATGAATGCATAGGTTCAAACGGAGGAGCTTGAAGAGCCCCCAGAACCAAATTCAAACTCCAAGGAGGAGAAATTGACTTAATGACAGGTTTTATACGAACCAAAGCTTGTACAAAACAATGAATATCAGGAAGATTAGCAATCTTTCTGTGAAAAAGAACAGAAAGAGCAGAGATTTGTCCTTTCAAAGAACTTGCGGATAAACCTTTATCTAAACCATCCTGAAGAAACTGTAAAATTCTCGGAATTCTAAAAGAATGCCAAGAAAAATGATGAGAAAGACACCAAGAAATATAAGTCTTAAAGACTCTATAATATATCTCTCTGGATACAGATTTACGAGCCTGTAACATAGTATTAATCACAGAGTCAGAGAAACCTCTTTGACCAAGAATCAAGCGTTCAATCTCCATACCTTTAAATTTAAGGATTTGAGATCCTGATGGAAAAAAGGACCTTGCGACAGAAGGTCTGGTCTTAGCGGAAGAGTCCACGGATGGCAAGAGGCCATCCGGACAAGATCCGCATACCAAAACCTGTGAGGCCATGCCGGAGCTACCAGCAGAACAAACGAGCATTCCTTCAGAATCTTGGAGATTACTCTTGGAAGAAGAACTAGAGGCGGAAAGATATAGGCAGGATGATACTTCCAAGGAAGTGATAATGCATCCACTGCTTCCGCCTGAGGATCCCGGGATCTGGACAGATACCTGGGAAGTTTCTTGTTTAGATGAGACGCCATCAGATCTATTTCTGGAAGCTAACACATTTGAACAATCTGAAGAAATACCTCTGGGTGAAGAGACCATTCGCCCGGATGCAACGTTTGGCGACTGAGATAATCCGCTTCCCAATTGTCTATACCTGGGATATGAACCGCAGAGATTAGACAGGAGCTGGATTCCGCCCAAACCAGAATTCGAGATACTTCTTTCATAGCCAGAGGACTGTGAGTCCCTCCTTGATGATTGATGTATGCCACAGTTGTGACATTGTCTGTCTGAAAACAAATGAACGATTCTCTCTTCAGAAGAGGCCAAGACTGAAGAGCTCTGAAAATTGCACGGAGTTCCAAAATATTGATCGGTAATCTCACCTCCTGAGATTCCCAAACTCCTTTTGCCGTCAGAGATCCCCACACAGCTCCCCAACCTGTGAGACTTGCATCTGTTGAAATTACAGTCCAGGTCGGAAGAACAAAAGAAGCCCCCTGAATTAAACGATGGTGATCTGTCCACCACGTTAGAGAGTGTCGTACAATCGGTTTTAAAGATATTAATTGAGATATCTTTGTGTAATCCCTGCACCATTGATTCAGCATACAGAGCTGAAGAGGTCGCATGTGAAAACGAGCAAAGGGGATCGCGTCCGATGCAGCAGTCATAAGACCTAGAATTTCCATGCATAAGGCTACCGAAGGGAATGATTGTGACTGAAGGTTTCAACAAGCTGAAATCAATTTTAGACGTCTCTTATCTGTCAAAGACAGAGTCATGGACACTGAATCTATCTGGAAACCCAGAAAGGTTACCCTTGTCTGAGGAATCAATGAACTTTTTAGTGAATTGATCCTCCAACCATGATCTTGAAGAAACAACACAAGTCGATTTGCATGAGATTCTGCTAAATGTAAAGACTGAGCAAGTACCAAGATATCGTCCAAATAAGGAAATACCACAATACCCTGTTCTCTGATTACAGACAGAAGGGCACCGAGAACCTTTGTAAAAATTCTTGGAGCTGTAGCTAGGCCAAACGGCAGAGCCACAAACTGGTAATGCTTGTCCAGAAAAGAGAATCTCAGGAACTGATAATGATCTGGATGAATCGGAATATGCAGATATGCATCCTGTAAATCTATTGTGGACATATAATGCCCTTGCTGAACAAAAGGCAAGATAGTCCTTACAGTTACCATTTTGAACGTTGGTATCCTTACATAACGATTCAATATTTTTAGATCCAGAACTGGTCTGAAGGAATTCTCCTTCTTTGGTACAATGAAGAGATTTGAATAAAACCCCATCCCCTGTTCCAGAACTGGAACTGGCATAATTACTCCAGCCAACTCTAGATCTGAAACACATTTCAGAAATGCTTGAGCTTTCACTGGATTTACTGGGACACGGGAAAGAAAAAATCTCTTTGCAGGAGGTCTTATCTTGAAACCAATTCTGTACCCTTCTGAAACAATGTTCTGAATCCAAAGATTGTGAACAGAATTGATCCAAATTTCTTTGAAAAAACGTAACCTGCCCCCTACCAGCTGAGCTGGAATGAGGGCCGCACCTTCATGTGGACTTAGAAGCTGGCTTTGCTTTTCTAGAAGGCTTGGATTTATTCCAGACTGGAGATGGTTTCCAAACTGAAACTGCTCCTGAGGATGAAGGATCAGGCTTTTGTTCTTTGTTGAAACGAAAGGAACGAAAACGATTATTAGCCCTGTTTTTACCCTTAGATTTTTTATCCTGTGGTAAAAAAGTTCCTTTCCCACCAGTAACAGTTGAGATAATAGAATCCAACTGAGAACCAAATAATTTGTTACCCTGGAAAGAAATGGAAAGTAGAGTTGATTTAGAAGACATATCAGCATTCCAAGTTTTAAGCCATAAAGCTCTTCTAGCTAAAATAGCTAGAGACATAAACCTGACATCAACTCTGATAATATCAAAAATGGCATCACAGATAAAATTATTAGCATGTTGAAGAAGAATAATAATATTATTATGAGAATCATGATCTGTTACTTGTTGCGCTAAAGTTTCCAACCAAAAAGTTGAAGCTGCAGCAACATCAGCCAATGATATAGCAGGTCTAAGAAGATTACCTGAACACAGATAAGCTTTTCTTAGAAAGGATTCAATTTTCCTATCTAAAGGATCCTTAAACGAAGTACCATCTGACGTAGGAATAGTAGTACGTTTAGCAAGGGTAGAAATAGCCCCATCAACTTTAGGGATTTTGTCCCAAAATTCTAATCTGTCAGACGGCACAGGATATAATTGCTTAAAACGTTTAGAAGGAGTAAATGAATTACCCAAATTATTCCATTCTCTGGAAATTACTTCAGAAATAGCACCAGGAACAGGAAAAACTTCTGGAATAACCACAGGAGATTTAAAGACCTTATCTAAACGTTTAGATTTAGTATCAAGAGGACCAGAATCCTCAATTTCTAAAGCAATTAGTACTTCTTTAAGTAAAGAACGAATAAATTCCATTTTAAATAAATATGAAGATTTATCAGCATCAATCTCTGAGACAGAATCCTCTGAACCAGAAGAGTCATTAGAATCAGAATGATGATGTTCATTTAAAAATTCATCTGTATAAAGAGAAGTTTTAAAAGATTTTTTATGTTTACTAGAAGGAGGAATAACAGACATAGCCTTCTTGATGGATTCAGAAACAAAATCTCTTATGTTATCAGGAACATTCTGAACATTAGATGTTGATGGAACTGCAACAGGTAATGGTACATTACTAAAGGAAATATTATCTGCATTAACAAGTTTGTCATGACAATTAATAAAAACAACAGCTGGAGGAATAGCTACCAAAAGTTTACAGCAGATACACTTAGCTTTGGTAGTTCCAGCACCAGAGAGCGATTTTCCTGAAGTATCTTCTGACTCAGATGCAACGTGAGACATCTTGCAATATGTAAGAGAAAAAACAACATATAAAGCAAAATTGATCAAATTCCTTAAATGACAGTTTCAGGAATGGGAAAAAAAGCCAGTGAACAAGCTTCTAGCAACCAGAAGCAATAAATAATGAGACTTAAATAATGTGGAGACAAAAGCAACGCCCATATTTTTTTAGCGCCAAATAAGACGCCCACATTATTTGGCGCCTAAATGCTTTTGGCGCCAAAAATGACGCCACGTTCGGAACCCCGACATTTTTTGGCGCAAAAGAACGTCAAAAATGACGCAACTTCCGGCGACACGTAAGATTTTTTGCGCCAAAAAAGACGCAATAAAATGAAGCATTTTCAGCCCCCGCGAGCCTAACAGCCCACAGGGAAAAAAAGTCAAATCTGAAGATAAGAAAAATATTTGATTCAAATGCATTATCCCAAATATGAAACTGACTGTCTGAAAATAAGGAATGTTGAACATCCTGAGTCAAGGCAAATAAATGTTTGAATACATATATTTAGAACTTTATTAAAAAAGTGCCCAACCATAGCTTAGAGTGTCACAGAAAATAAGACTTACTTACCCCAGGACACTCATCTACATGTTTGTAGAAAGCCAAACCAGTACTGAAACGAAAATCAGCAGAGGTAATGGTATATTTATAAGAGTATATCGTCGATCTGAAAAGGGAGGTAAGAGATGAATCTCTACGACCGATAACAGAGAACCTATGAAATAGACCCCGTAGAAGGAGATCATTGAATTCAAACAGGCAATACTCTCCTCACATCCCTCTGACATTCACTGCACGCTGAGAGGAAAACCAGGCTCCAACCTGCTGCGGAGCGCATATCAACGTAGAATCTAGCACAAACTTACTTCACCACCTCCATAGGAGGCAAAGTTTGTAAAACTGAATTGTGGGTGTGGTGAGGGGTGTATTTATAGGCATTTTAAGGTTTGGGAAACTTTGCCCCTCCTGGTAGGAATGTATATCCCATACGTCACTAGCTCATGGACTCTTGCTAATTACATGAAAGAAATATATATATATATACACACACACACACACATATATATATATATATATATATATATATATACACACACACATACACATATATACATATATGTGTGTGTGCATATATATATATATATATATATATATATACACACACACACACACACACACGTACATACACATACACACATACATGTCAGGGGCGCCCACACTTTGTGTTGGGATCTACTTTTCAAATGACCAGTTCAATAAGATCTACCCATTAAAAATGGGCCAGCTCCTAAGCTTACATTCCTGCTTTTTTAAATAAAGAAAAATTAATAGGAATAAATTAGAAAGTTGGTTAAAATTGTATGTTGTATATCTGAATCATCAAATAAATAAAACCAAATTATGGTTACCAGATAAATTCCTTTCCTTCCGTATAGGGAGAGTCCATGGCTTCATTCCTTAAAGTTGGGAAATACAACACCTGGCCACCAGGAGGAGGCAAATACACCACAGCCAAAGACTTAAATATCCCTTCCACTTCCTCATTACCCCAGTCATTCTGCCGAGGGAACAAGGAAAAGTAGGAGAAACAGGGTATACATGGTGCCAGAAGAAAAAAATAAATAGGGGACCAGCCAAAGACATGACAAACAGGGGGGGGCGTGGACTCTCCCTATCCAGAAAAAAAGGAAATTATCTGGTAAGCAAAAATTATGTTTTCCTTCCTAGGATAGGGAGAGTGTACGGTTTCATTCCTTACTGTTCGGAAACCTATACCCAAGCTCCAGAGGACACAATGAATAACAGAAGGGAACAAAAAGGAAGCGGCAGACCCTATTATGAGGGCAACACAGCCTGCAAAACTTTTCTCCTGAAAACTGCTTCAGCTGAAACAAAAACATCAAACTTTAAAAAAAAAATAATACATTTTTTAAAAAGTATGTAAAGGAGGACCAGGTAGCCGTCTTACAAATCTGATCCATAGAGGCCTCGTTCTTAAAGGCCCAAGAGGAAGCCACTGGAATGAGCCGTTAACCTCTTAGGAGGACAATGTCCTGCTGTCTAGTAAGCTAAGCAGATGACACTCCTTAACCAAAATTATAGGGAAGTCTAAGTAGCCTTCTGCTCCTTACGCTTCCCCGAATAGACAAACAAAGAGGAAGATTGTCTAAACTCCTTAGTAGCCTGAAGACTTACTTACCCCAGGACACTCATCTACATGTTTGTAGAAAGCCAAACCAGTACTAAAACGAAAATCAGCAGAGGTAATGGTATATTTATAAGAGTATATCGTCGATCTGAAAAGGGAGGTAAGAGATGAATCTCTACGACCGATAACAGAGAACCTATGAAATAGACCCCGTAGAAGGAGATCATTGAATTCAAACAGGCAATACTCTCCTCACATCCCTCTGACATTCACTGCACGCTGAGAGGAAAACCGGGCTCCAACCTGCTGCGGAGCGCATATCAACGTAGAATCTAGCACAAACTTACTTCACCACCTCCATAGGAGGCAAAGTTTGTAAAACTGAATTGTGGGTGTGGTGAGGGGTGTATTTATAGGCATTTTAAGGTTTGGGAAACTTTGCCCCTCCTGGTAGGAATGTATATCCCATACGTCACTAGCTCATGGACTCTTGCTAATTACATGAAAGAAATATATATATATACACACACATATATATATATATATATATATACACACACATACACATATATACATATATATGTGTGTGTGTATATATATATATATATATATATACACACACACACGTACATACACATACACATACATGTCAGGGGCGCCCACATTTTGTGTTGGGATCTACTTTTCAAATGACCAGTTCAATAAGATCTACCCATTAAAAATGGTCCGGCTCCTAAGCTTACATTCCTGCTTTTTTAAATAAAGAAAAATTAATAGGAATAAATTAGAAAGTTGGTTAAAATTGCATGTTGTATATCTGAATCATGAAAAAATAAATAAAACCAAATTATGGTTACCAGATAAATTCCTTTCCTTCCGTATAGGGAGAGTCCATGGCTTCATTCCTTAAAGTTGGGAAATACAACACCTGGCCACCAGGAGGAGGCAAATACACCACAGCCAAAGACTTAAATATCCCTTCCACTTCCTCATTACCCCAGTCATTCTGCCGAGGGAACAAGGAAAAGTAGGAGAAACAGGGTATACATGGTGCCAGAAGAATAAAATAAATAGGGGACCAGCCACAGACAAGACAAACAGGGGGGGGGGGGGGGGGGCGTGGACTCTCCCTATCCAGAAAAAAAGGAAATTATCTGGTAAGCAAAAAACAGAATTTATGTTTACCTGATAAATTACTTTCTCCAACGGTGTGTCCGGTCCACGGCGTCATCCTTACTTGTGGGATATTCTCTTCCCCAACAGGAAATGGCAAAGAGCCCAACAAAGCTGGTCACATGATCCCTCCTAGGCTCCGCCTACCCCAGTCATTCGACCGACGTTAAGGAGGAATATTTGCATAGGAGAAACCATATGGTACCGTGGTGACTGTAGTTAAAGAAAATAAATTATCAGACCTGATTAAAAAAACCAGGGCGGGCCGTGGACCGGACACACCGTTGGAGAAAGTAATTTATCAGGTAAACATAAATTCTGTTTTCTCCAACATAGGTGTGTCCGGTCCACGGCGTCATCCTTACTTGTGGGAACCAATACCAAAGCTTTAGGACACGGATGAAGGGAGGGAGCAAATCAGGTCACCTAAATGGAAGGCACCACGGTTTGCAAAACCTTTCTCCCAAAAATAGCCTCAGAAGAAGCAAAAGTATCAAACTTGTAAAATTTGGTAAAAGTGTGCAGTGAAGACCAAGTCGCTGCCCTACATATCTGATCAACAGAAGCCTCGTTCTTGAAGGCCCATGTGGAAGCCACAGCCCTAGTGCAATGAGCTGTGATTCTTTCGGTAGGCTGCCGTCCGGCAGTCTCGTAAGCCAATCTGATGATGCTTTTAATCCAAAAAGAGAGAGAGGTAGAAGTTGCTTTTTGACCTCTCCTTTTACCGGAATAAACAACAAACAAGGAAGATGTTTGTCTAAAATCCTTTGTAGCATCTAAGTAGAATTTTAGAGCGCGAACAACATCCAAATTGTGCAACAAACGTTCCTTCTTTGAAACTGGTTTCGGACACAGAGAAGGTACGATAATCTCCTGGTTAATGTTTTTGTTAGAAACAACTTTTGGAAGAAAACCAGGTTTAGTACGTAAAACCACCTTATCTGCATGGAACACCAGATAAGGAGGAGAACACTGCAGAGCAGATAATTCTGAAACTCTTCTAGCAGAAGAAATTGCAACTAAAAACAAAACTTTCCAAGATAATAACTTAATATCAACGGAATGTAAGGGTTCAAACGGAACCCCCTGAAGAACTGAAAGAACTAAATTGAGACTCCAAGGAGGAGTCAAAGGTTTGTAAACAGGCTTAATTCTAACCAGAGCCTGAACAAAGGCTTGAACATCTGGCACAGCTGCCAGCTTTTTGTGAAGTAACACAGACAAGGCAGAAATCTGTCCCTTCAGGGAACTTGCAGATAATCCTTTTTCCAATCCTTCTTGAAGGAAGGATAGAATCTTAGGAATCTTAACCTTGTCCCAAGGGAATCCTTTAGATTCACACCAACAGATATATTTTTTTTCCAAATTTTGTGGTAAATCTTTCTAGTTACAGGCTTTCTGGCCTGAACAAGAGTATCGATAACAGAATCTGAGAACCCTCGCTTCGATAAGATCAAGCGTTCAATCTCCAAGCAGTCAGCTGGAGTGAAACCAGGTTCGGATGTTCGAACGGACCCTGAACAAGAAGGTCTCGTCTCAAAGGTAGCTTCCAAGGTGGAGCCGATGACATATTCACCAGATCTGCATACCAAGTCCTGCGTGGCCACGCAGGAGCTATCAAGATCACCGACGCCCTCTCCTGATTGATCCTGGCTACCAGCCTGGGGATGAGAGGAAACGGCGGGAACACATAAGCTAGTTTGAAGGTCCAAGGTGCTACTAGTGCATCCACTAGAGCCGCCTTGGGATCCCTGGATCTGGACCCGTAGCAAGGAACTTTGAAGTTCTGACGAGAGGCCATCAGATCCATGTCTGGAATGCCCCACAGCTGAGTGACTTGGGCAAAGATTTCCGGATGGAGTTCCCACTCCCCCGGATGCAATGTCTGACGACTCAGAAAATCCGCTTCCCAATTTTCCACTCCTGGGATGTGGATAGCAGACAGGTGGCAGGAGTGAGACTCCGCCCATAGAATGATTTTGGTCACTTCTTCCATCGCTAGGGAACTCCTTGTTCCCCCCTGATGGTTGATGTACGCAACAGTTGTCATGTTGTCTGATTGAAACCGTATGAACTTGGCCCTCGCTAGCTGAGGCCAAGCCTTGAGAGCATTGAATATCGCTCTCAGTTCCAGAATATTTATCGGTAGAAGAGATTCTTCCCGAGACCAAAGACCCTGAGCTTTCAGGGATCCCCAGACCGCGCCCCAGCCCATCAGACTGGCGTCGGTCGTGACAATGACCCACTCTGGTCTGCGGAATGTCATCCCTTGTGACAGGTTGTCCAGGGACAGCCACCAACGGAGTGAGTCTCTGGTCCTCTGATTTACTTGTATCTTCGGAGACAAGTCTGTATAATCCCCATTCCACTGACTGAGCATGCACAGTTGTAATGGTCTTAGATGAATGCGCGCAAAAGGAACTATGTCCATTGCCGCTACCATCAACCCGATCACTTCCATGCACTGAGCTATGGAAGGAAGAGGAACGGAATGAAGTATCCGACAAGAGTCTAGAAGTTTTGTTTTTCTGGCCTCTGTCAGAAATATCCTCATTTCTAAGGAGTCTATTATTGTTCCCAAGAAGGGAACCCTTGTTGACGGAGATAGAGAACTCTTTTCCACGTTCACTTTCCATCCGTGAGATCTGAGAAAGGCCAGGACAATGTCCGTGTGAGCCTTTGCTTGAGGAAGGGACGACGCTTGAATCAGAATGTCGTCCAAGTAAGGTACTACAGCAATGCCCCTTGGTCTTAGCACAGCTAGAAGGGACCCTAGTACCTTTGTGAAAATCCTTGGAGCAGTGGCTAATCCGAAAGGAAGCGCCACGAACTGGTAATGCTTGTCCAGGAATGCGAACCTTAGGAACCGATGATGTTCCTTGTGGATAGGAGTATGTAGATACGCATCCTTTAAATCCACCGTGGTCATGAATTGACCTTCCTGGATGGAAGGAAGAATAGTTCGAATGGTTTCCATCTTGAACGATGGAACCTTGAGAAACTTGTTTAAGATCTTGAGATCTAAGATTGGTCTGAACGTTCCCTCTTTTTTGGGAACTATGAACAGATTGGAGTAGAACCCCATCCCTTGTTCTCTTAATGGAACAGGATGAATCACTCCCATTTTTAACAGGTCTTCTACACAATGTAAGAATGCCTGTCTTTTTATGTGGTCTGAAGACAACTGAGACCTGTGGAACCTCCCCCTTGGGGGAAGCCCCTTGAATTCCAGAAGATAACCTTGGGAGACTATTTCTAGCGCCCAAGGATCCAGAACATCTCTTGCCCAAGCCTGAGCGAAGAGAGAGAGTCTGCCCCCCACCAGATCCGGTCCCGGATCGGGGGCCAACATTTCATGCTGTCTTGGTAGCAGTGGCAGGTTTCTTGGCCTGCTTTCCCTTGTTCCAGCCTTGCATTGGTCTCCAAGCTGGCTTGGCTTGAGAAGTATTACCCTCTTGCTTAGAGGACGTAGCACTTTGGGCTGGTCCGTTTCTACGAAAGGGACGAAAATTAGGTTTATTTTTTGCCTTGAAAGGCCGATCCTGAGGAAGGGCGTGGCCCTTACCCCCAGTGATATCAGAGATAATCTCTTTCAAGTCAGGGCCAAACAGCGTTTTCCCCTTGAAAGGAATGTTAAGTAGCTTGTTCTTGGAAGACGCATCAGCCGACCAAGATTTCAACCAAAGCGCTCTGCGCGCCACAATAGCAAACCCAGAATTCTTAGCCGCTAACCTAGCCAATTGCAAAGTGGCGTCTAGGGTAAAAGAATTAGCCAATTTGAGAGCATTGATTCTGTCCATAATCTCCTCATAAGGAGGAGAAGCACTATCGACCGCCTTTATCAGCTCATCGAACCAGAAACATGCGGCTGTAGCGACAGGGACAATGCATGAAATTGGTTGTAGAAGGTAACCCTGCTGAACAAACATCTTTTTAAGCAAACCTTCTAATTTTTTATCCATAGGATCTTTGAAAGCACAACTATCCTCTATGGGTATAGTGGTGCGTTTGTTTAAAGTGGAAACCGATCCCTCGACCTTGGGGACTGTCTGCCATAAGTCCTTTCTGGGGTCGACCATAGGAAACAATTTTTTAAATATGGGGGGAGGGACGAAAGGAATACCGGGCCTTTCCCATTCTTTATTAACAATGTCCGCCACCCGCTTGGGTATAGGAAAAGCTTCTGGGAGCCCCGGCACCTCTAGGAACTTGTCCATTTTACATAGTTTCTCTGGGATGACCAACTTGTCACAATCATCCAGAGTGGATAATACCTCCTTAAGCAGAATGCGGAGATGTTCCAACTTAAATTTAAATGTAATCACATCAGGTTCAGCTTGTTGAGAAATGTTCCCTGAATCAGTAATTTCTCCCTCAGACAAAACCTCCCTGGCCCCATCAGACTGGGTTAGGGGCCCTTCAGAAACATTATTATCAGCGTCGTCATGCTCTTCAGTATCTAAAACAGAGCAGTCGCGCTTACGCTGATAAGTGTTCATTTTGGCTAAAATGTTTTTGACAGAATTATCCATTACAGCCGTTAATTGTTGCATAGTAAGGAGTATTGGCGCGCTAGATGTACTAGGGGCCTCCTGAGTGGGCAAGACTCGTGTAGACGAAGGAGGGAATGATGCAGTACCATGCTTACTCCCCTCACTTGAGGAATCATCTTGGGCATCATTGTCATTGTCACATAAATCACATTTATTTAAATGAATAGGAATTCTGGCTTCCCCACATTCAGAACACAGTCTATCTGGTAGTTCAGACATGTTAAACAGGCATAAACTTGATAACAAAGTACAAAAAACGTTTTAAAATAAAACCGTTACTGTCACTTTAAATTTTAAACTGAACACACTTTATTACTGCAATTGCGAAAAAACATGAAGGAATTGTTCAAAATTCACCAAATTTTCACCACAGTGTCTTAAAGCCTTAAAAGTATTGCACACCAAATTTGGAAGCTTTAACCCTTAAAATAACGGAACCGGAGCCGTTTTGAACTTTAACCCCTTTACAGTCCCTGGTATCTGCTTTGCTGAGACCCAACCAAGCCCAAAGGGGAATACGATACCAAATGACGCCTTCAGAAAGTCTTTTCTAAGTATCAGAGCTCCTCTCACATGCGACTGCATGCCATGCCTCTCAAAAACAAGTGCGCAACACCGGCGCGAAAATGAGGCTCTGCCTATGCTTTGGGAAAGCCCCTAAAGAATAAGGTGTCTAAAACAGTGCCTGCCGATATTATTATATCAAAATACCCAAATAAAATGATTCCTCAAGGCTAAATATGTGTTAATAATGAATCGATTTAGCCCAGAAAAAGTCTACAGTCTTAATAAGCCCTTGTGAAGCCCTTATTTACGATCGTAATAAACATGGCTTACCGGATCCCATAGGGAAAATGACAGCTTCCAGCATTACATCGTCTTGTTAGAATGTGTCATACCTCAAGCAGCAAGAGACTGCTCACTGTTCCCCCAACTGAAGTTAATTGCTCTCAACAGTCCTGTGTGGAACAGCCATGGATTTTAGTGACGGTTGCTAAAATCATTTTCCTCATACAAACAGAAATCTTCATCTCTTTTCTGTTTCTGAGTAAATAGTACATACCAGCACTATTTCAAAATAACAAACTCTTGATTGAATAATAAAAACTACAGTTAAACACTAAAAAACTCTAAGCCATCTCCGTGGAGATGTTGCCTGTACAACGGCAAAGAGAATGACTGGGGTAGGCGGAGCCTAGGAGGGATCATGTGACCAGCTTTGCTGGGCTCTTTGCCATTTCCTGTTGGGGAAGAGAATATCCCACAAGTAAGGATGACGCCGTGGACCGGACACACCTATGTTGGAGAAATTATGTTTTCCTTCCTAGGATAGGGAGAGTGTACGGTTTCATTCCTTACTGTTCGGAAACCTATACCCAAGCTCCAGAGGACACAATGAATAACAGAAGGGAACAAAAAGGAAGCGGCAGACCCTATTATGAGGGCAACACAGCCTGCAAAACTTTTCTCCTGAAAACTGCTTCAGCTGAAACAAAAACATCAAACTTTAAAAAAAAATAATACATTTTTTAAAAAGTATGTAAGGAGGACCAGGTAGCCGTCTTACAAATCTGATCCATAGAGGCCTCGTTCTTAAAGGCCCAAGAGGAAGCCACTGGAATGAGCCGTTAACCTCTTAGGAGGACAATGTCTTGCTGTCTAGTAAGCTAAGCAGATGACACTCCTTAACCAAAATTATAGGGAAGTCTAAGTAGCCTTCTGCTCCTTACGCTTCCCCGAATAGACAAACAAAGAGGAAGATTGTCTAAACTCCTTAGTAGCCTGAAGATAGAACTTCAAGGCGCGAACCACATCAAAATTGTGAAGTAAACGTTACTTTGATGAAGGATTAGGACACAAGGAAGGAACCACAATCTCCTGATTGATGTTGCAATCTGACACAACCTTAGGAAGAAAACCTAATTTAGTACGTAAAACGGCCTTATCTGCATGAAAAATTTAGATAAGGGGGCTCACATTGCAAAACAGAGAAAAAGAGATCCTTCCAAGATAACAATTTAATGTCAACGGAATGCAGAGGCTCAAACGGAACCTGTTGCAAAACCCGAAGAACAAGATTTAGGCTCCAAGGAGGAGCCCCAGATCTAAACACAGTTCTGATCCTAATCAGAGCCTTAACAAAGGACTGTACGTCTGGAAGCTCAGCCAGTCTCTTGTGCAATAAAACTGACAGGGCCGAAATCTGTCCTGTCAGGGAACTAGCAAAAAGGCCCTTCTCCAGCCCATCCTGGAGAAAACATAAGATCCTGGCAACCTTAACTGTGTGCCAGGAAAACACATGCTCTTCACACCAGAATAAGTAGGTCCTCTACACCTTGTGGCAGATACGAGTAACTGGTTTACAAGCTTGAATAAGAGTATCAATGACACTCTCAGAGAAACCTCTCTTTGTTAAGAATAAGCGTTCAATCTCCACGCAGTCAGCCTCAGAATCTAGATTTTGATGAACAAATGGACCTTGTATCAGCAGGTCTCTGCGACAAGGTAACTTCCACGGAGGAGATGAGGACATCCCCAATAGTTCCGCAAACCACGTCCTTAGCTGCCACAATGGAGCAATCAGGATTATTGATAACCGCTCCTGCTTGATGCGGACCACCACTCGAGGAAAAAGATATGAGTTTGAACCTCCAGGGTACTGCTAGTGCATCTATTAGATCTGCTTGGGGATCCCTCGAACTCGACCCGTACCTGGGTACCTTGGTATTGAGATAGGACACCATGAGATATATCTCCGGCGCTCCCCACTTGCTGCATATCTCTGCAAACACCTCAGGATGGAGAGACCATTCCCCTGGATGGAAGGATTGCCTGCTGAGAAAATCCACCTCCCAGTTGTCAACACCCGGAATGTGGATTGCTGACAGCGAACAGCTGTGGGCCTCCGCCCACTGCAGAATCTGAGATACTTCCTTCATCGCCAAGGAACTTCTAGTTCCAACCAATGGTTGATGTAAGCCACGAGGTTATATTGTCTAATTGGAATCTGATAAACTGGGACGAACCAAGAAGTGGCCAAGTCTTCAAGGCCTTGAAGATTGCTTGTAGTTCCAAAATATTGATCGGGAGGGAGAACTCCTCCTCAGTCCACAACCTGTGCCTTCCTGGCACCCCAAACAGCTCCCCATCCGGATAGTCTTGCGTCCATAGTCACAATCTCCCAGGATGGTCTTAAGAAGCTTGTCTCTCGGGGCAGATCTGGACAGAGTCACCAAGAAAGCGATTCTATCGACCGGCTGTCTAATACAATATGTTGAGACAGATATGAATGATCGCCGTTCCACTGCCTCAGCATGCACAGTTGTAAAAGGTCTGATACGGAACCTGGCAAAAGGAATGATGTCCATGCAGGACACCATGAGACCAATCACCTCCATACACTGAGCCACAGAGGGACTCAAGGAGGTCCGAAGGGCAAGACATGCAGAAGTTAGCTTGCAACATCTCATGGATATGGAGTCTATTATAGTACCCAGGAATTCCACCCTGGTACTTGGGATAAGAGAACTCTTTTCCAAGTTTATCTTCCATTAATGTGATTGAAGAAGACTGAGAAGGGACACTGAGAATTCTTCCGCAAGACGAAAGGATGGTGCTTGCACCGGAATATCGTCTAAGTATGGGGCTACTGCAATACCTGAGTTCTGGCAATGGCTAGAAGAGCCCCCAGAACCTTCATAAAGATTCTTGGAGCAGTAGCTAGGCCAAACGGAAGGGCAATAAACTGGAAGTGCTGGTCCAGGAATGCAAACCTCAGGAACTAAGTGTTCCCTGTGGATTGGAACATGAAGGTAAGCGTCCTTCAGATCTATAGTGGTCATAAACTGGCCTTCCTTAATTAATTATTGTCTCCATCTTGAAGGAAGGGGAACTGAGAAATTTCTTTAAGCACTTTAGGTCCAGAATTGGGCGGAACGTTCCCTCCTCCTTCGGGACCACAAAAAGTATTGAATAAAACCCCAAACCTCTTTCTTCGATAGGCACTGGGACAACAACTCCTAAGGAAGATAAATCCCAAACACACCCTAGAAAGGCATCCCTATTTTCTGGTCTGGAAGACAAATTCGAGAGAAGGAATCTGCCCCATGGCGGATGAGATTTGAAGCCTATCTTGTATCCCTGAGAGACCACCTACAGGACCCATGGATCTTGTACGTCCTTAACCCAGGCATCTGAAAAAAGAGACAGTCTGCCCACTACACGATCCGATACTCGATCGGGGGCCACCCCTTCATGCCGATTTGTTTTCGGCGGGCTTATTCTGCTTGGATTTATTCCAGAACTGGGCTGGCTTCCAAGTATTCTTGGGTTGCTCGAGCTTGGAGGATTGTTGTTGTTGGGATTGTCATCCAGTAACCGTAGAAATAATGGAGTCCAGGCCTGGACCAAATAAAATATTTCCCTTGAAGGGAAGGGAAAGGAATCTGGACTTAGAAGTCATATCCGCAGACCAAAACTTCAACCAGAGCGCCCAGCCGGCTAGGACCGCAAATCCAGAGGCCTTTGCATTTAGGGGAATAATTTGTATGTTCGCATCACAGATAAAAGAATTAGCAATTCACAGAGCTTTAATTCTGTCTTGAATATCCTCAAAGGGAGACTCCACCTCAATGAGCTCCGACAAAGAGTCAAAGGCAACTGCAGCCGCCGGTTGAAACAAAAATCCCGTATTTTGAAACATCTTTCTCAGCAAGGTTTCCGTTTTCTTATCCACCAGCTCTCTGAACAAAGAACTATCCTCAAGAGGTATAGCAGTACGTTTAGCAAGCGTAGAGATAGCACCATCCACCTTATGAATGGAGCCCCACAAATCCAGTTGTGAGTCCGGGACCAACTTTTTAAAAGTAGACGAGTGGGGAAAAGGAAGAACCAATTCATTCCCATTCATTCTTAATAATTTTGCCATCTTAACCGACAAAGGAAAAGTCAAAGGAACTTTCCTGTCTTCGTATACTCTGTGTAATTTAGGTATCATAGGTTCTTCAGGCAGCACGCCTCTGGAACCTCTAACGTAGACAGAACCTCCTTTAATAAAAATGCAAGTGCTCAATTTTAAATCTAAAGGACGGTTCCTCCGAAGCAGGAGGCTTAGACGCTAAGGACTCCGACCCAGAAAGTTCAACCTCTGAAGCTACAGAGGTTAACTCATTATCGGATAACTGGGACATAACAGCTAAATCCGATAAATATTTAGATCACTCCGGGTCAGGAGAGCTATGTTTAACTTTTCTCTTGCGTTTGTTAGAGCGAGGTAATGCACTGAGGGCCACAGACACCGCCATTTGTAACTGCGCGGCAAAGTTTGCAGGAAGAAGGCCCCCTCCGGATGGAGGATTAGATGTGCTACGGAGAACTGCATGTGGCGTGGATAAATATAGATTAAAAGGTACATGAAACCGGGGGGCGGAGCTAGACGATGTAGAACATGGACGTGTTTTCCAATAGCTCCAGACTGCAAACTTACAATATGAACCTCATAAGGGATTCCTACAAGATTCATCTCTAAAACTTTAACTACAAACGTTTGGGATCCTGAGGTCTGAACAGCTATAAGACCTGACGATCTGGAACTACGATAAATGTGATACAGCACTCCTTCATGAAGCTGTCCTGATCACGCATAGAGCGGCCATTACGGGCCTACAGCTTTACAAGTACTTCTGTGTACGGATTCCTACTGATCTGCTCGCAAAGCCTTATATAGCTATAGATCAGGACAGCGGAACCCCCTCATATCTAACTTACTCATGAACCGGGCTGAGGAACTTGAGGATTACTCTAGAGAACAGACCCTTTAAACTACCTGGATACCAGCACAGAACTATATATGTCTTAGCCATCCTCACACCAATATGGATGCCCTGGACGCATGGAAAGGAAATCTTTCACAGTGTATGGGGACACACTACATCGACTTAAAGCAGGATTTGCTAGCATTGATTGATCTCGCCACACAATTGCCGCAAACCATGCTGACACCACCACAGCAAGGAGACCTCAGAAATTCTCCCGCTTCCATTAGTATTTACTATGCATATGGAGGAGTCGAGTGTGTCAGCTCCCTCCGTAGAACCTGAGACTGTCTCAACTTCAATCCTTACCGGCTCCAGAGACTTACCTATGCTTTCGTCAATCGACACTGCCTCATATGAAGCTAACATGAGACTGATCGGACGCATCTTTGAGGGCAGAGCGGACCCCTCATGGATCTGTATATTACTTGCCTGGAGGATGATTACAAGTAATGCAAAGGAGGTTAGTCTGTATCGGCAGCAAATGGAAATGAACCGCCCTAGAACCATAGCACTGTCACCACCTCACACCGGATTTCATAGAGGGGCTCTCCAACCGCTGGATAGTGCTGTTCACAGGTTACATCTTGCCCCAGCGAAAATAGGAGTTGGGTAAATCCTCCCTGACTTTTAGACAGCGATTGGCCCATGTTGAGGTTATGTTTACTGCTATTGTCTGGCCACATTACTCCACTGTCGGACACTGCAAGATCTTTATCTTATAACAGACTCACCCTTAAATGACGAATCATAACTCTGAGAGATGGGGAACATTTCTTTAGTTAGTAAACCTCACTAATACTTGCTTGCATTATTTGTTATATTTAGTATTACTCCTTTACAACCTGTTATCTTTGTATGCTTTATATACCCCTCTGTGTTACCGCACTTATATGACTGTGTCCAAAAGCTTATATTATCCCTACTACTATCTAGAGCCTGCTACAGTGCAGGTGGTTCCTTTGGACTGACACCACAATATGAAAATCTGCTTTGACAACGGGTCCATGATGTCCTTATATTTATGCCAGGATTACTATTACTATTAGTAGAACTTTAGTCTGAGATATTACATTACTTTATTTTCATATGTTATGGCTTGTTTTGACTCTTCTAAATACTGCTCTATATAATTTTACTCTGTGTTCTGGGAACCCTAGGTCGTTAAACCTGATAATTTTTGTGAGTGCTACTAATGTGAGAGGGGCTTGCTATTTTTTTTTTTTATTATACATATACAAGATAGACTGTCTACCAGTTATGTTCACAAACACATGTAGTACATTATAGCAGGATATATATAATATTTCCTGCTCCTCCCTTGTTTCGGACAGTTATTTGGATGCATTTAGGCCTCTTGGGAATTATGCATGTGAATGGCTGATAACCATGTACCTCAAAGAGCGTCAGTACAGGCTTGATAATTATAGATTATGAGTAGTTAGTCTTATCTGCACTTAGCTAATGTTTGTATGTTTAATAGGTACCCTCCTAGAGATTCAGTTATCGCTGAATATGAATGTTACTCCTTATTTATTAGTCTTTGCAATTCCACCATAATTGGGATCAAAAAATGTTTTGTTATACACCAACAAGTTTTCCTCTCCCGCTCCTCATACTCCAAACAAATATCCAGAGTATTTTCCAGGTTCATCTTCTCCCTCTTTATATCTGCTACATTTCATGTAGAGAAATCCATTATAGCTCCGCCGCCCCCCCCCCCATACTGGGTCCTATACCCATTTTTCTTTAACCCAAGCGGCTCTTGCCCGCTGTAATCTTTTCCCTCTCTCATAGTATTCATGCTAGTTATATCTCTTCATCAACATAGATCTCTTGAATAATCCAAAAGACTCAACCAGCTATTTGATAAATATTTTCCTAACACAAGTGGACTTGCTGATCTCTCATTATGTTATCACTCTGTACCCACTTCAGTTTATAGGGAGTGGTCTTTCTGGCCTATCCCTTCACGAAACAGGGATATAACTTTGTCAACTTATATTCATAATACCCCTCTTAACACTAAAGAGAGACCCTATATTCATTCCTGAGCGATTCCACCTCTATCCTCACCAGCAAATGAAGATTGTATGTGTAAAGTACAAGATAATTATTACACCACTGTCTAAGTCTTACTGTTTACCTTTTTTATGTTTGTAATTTCTATGTGCATACCCATGTGGAGTTGTATCACTTTATTTTCTCTTGCTTGTCTCAATAAAAATATTTAAAAAAAAAAAAAAAAGTACATGAAACCAAGACAATATCTTGTGATTCAGACAGAGCATATCAAATTTCCAATTTACTGCTATTAACAAATTTGCTTTGTTCCCATCATTTTCTGAGTTGAAGGGATACCTAGGTAGGCACCTAGAGCACTAAAAGGCAGTAAATACTGCTGCCATCTAGTGTTCCTGAAAATGGATAAAATATTCTTGCAAAACTAATACCATATAGCGCAACAGAAATGGACCAGCTACTAAGCTTACATCCCTGCTTTTCAACTAAAGATACCAAGAGAACAAAGTGTAATTGGTAATAGAAGTAATTTAGAAAGTTGTTTAAAAATGTGTGTGTGTGTGTGTAGAAAGACAGTAGTATAAAAAACCGGGAGATAAGCATAAAGGTCTTGACTATAACAGATAAGTTATTTGTTTAAGATATAAGTCATGTGACTGCTATTGAAAAGCATTGAGATGCAGTGCATTGATTAAAATAGCCAGTAGGTGGAGCTGTCCGCTTGTGTTGCAGCAAAGATATGCAAGCCAAGCAAGCTGAAAATAATCAGTTTAACCAGACCTGAGCTATCAAGCAGCTTGCAAACGAACAAGATCTTCCTGTCTATAAATCAGTCCAGATTGTAATGCATACAAAGATCTGTTTGCAGAAAAATGCAAGTAAAGTCTGTGTTGTGTGATTATTTTATTAGGTTTATAATGCTGTTTAGCAAATGTTTTTGTTCATTTAACTTAGTTTAATTATATATTCAGGCCTGAGCTATCAAGCAGCTTGCAAAGGAACAAGATCTTCCTGTCTATAAATCAGTCCAGATTGTAATGCATACAAAGATCTGTTTGCAGAAAAATGCAAGTACAGTCTGTGTTGTGTGATTATTTTATTAGGTTTATAATGCTGTTTAGCAAATGTTTTTGTTCATTTAACTTAGTTTAATTATATATTCAGTGTTGTGTGATTATTTTATTAGGTTTATAATGCGGTTTAGCATTTAAAGTCTTTATTTCAAAGCTTTAAATATAATGTATTAGGTGTTACTTATGCTAATTTTAAGAGGGGCCTGGAAACTAACTCCCTCATTTCCGATTGGCTTACATTATAAACTAGGTTTCAATTTACAATGGTTTTGATTTACAACCATTCCTTCTGGAACCTAACCCCGGCGTAAACTGAGGGCTATCTATATATATATATATATATATACACACACATATATACACACATTTATATTAATCCATGTAAGTTTCATGTTAGGTTAAAATGGTGACTTCTTGAACCTAATTGGAGGATTATCCCCTTGTGACCTACTGCATTCCATATGAAGTCTCTAAGACAGGTGTGCCCACACTTTTTTGTGTTGGGATCTACTTTTCAAATAACCAGCTCAACAAGATCTACCCATTAAAAATGTGCCGGCTTCTAAGCATACATTCCTGCTTTTTCAAATAAAGATACAAAGAGAATGAAGAAAAATTTATAATAGGAGTAAATTAGAAAGTTGTTTAAAATTGCATGTTGTATATCTAAATCATAAAAAAATAAATAAAAACATAATTTATGCTTACTAGATAAATTCCTTTCCTTCCGGATAGGGAGAGTCCACGGCTTCATTTCTTACTGTTGGGAAATTTTAAATCTAAAGGAAGGTTCCTCCGCAGCAAGGGTAGTAATCTCACAGGACGCCGAGTCCTGAGAGGTAGACAGCTCAGAGGGACTAAGAGCCTTAGCAGGCTTGTCTCCCTTCTTAGACTTTATAATGGTGTTAAGGCATGTGGAGCATAATTGAGTGGGCAGGAAAACCACTGCATCCTCACAATATAAACAGGTACAATTTAGTACAGAAGGAGTAAACCCCCTTCAGAGGATATTAACCCTGGATCCTATCAAGGTATAAAGGAGCCACACTGCGACCCTGTTAAGTGTTTTATGTGTAAAAATTTAAACAATTTTACCTCCAGGATTCATGCTGTGGAACAGAACACAGCCTTTCAAGTGTGACAGTCTTATAGCAGCGCTCCTGACATGGACTTGAGTGAGAGAAAGCAGGCAGTGAAACTCATCAACACTGATTGCTTAGGAGCTGTTAGCATTAGTCTGGATGGCTTCCCAGAAAAACTTTCCCTGCATCTCCAGACTCTAACTTTCATCAATACTCACACTTGGAGGTTGACATGACTACTTAAAACTCCAGTCCTATCTCTAATGGCAGATACCCCTTTTCCGGACAGTCTAAATCTTCTGACACTTCTCTGCCACCTCCTAACGTGACGAAAGGCAAAGAATGACTGGGGTAATGAAGAAGTGGGAGGGATATTTAAGCCTTTGGCTGGGGTGTCTTTGTCTCCTCCTGGTGTCCAGGTGTTGTATTTCCCAACAGTAAGGAATTAAGCCGTGGACTCTCCCTATCTTTGGAAGGAAATGTGTGTTTTATATCCCTTTAAGGTTGCATGATTTAGCAACCCATGAATGTGCAAAAGCAACAGATTAATCCTGACAACAAAAGTGACACTGACTTTAATTCGGGTTAACAGGAGCAACCCCTTGTGCCATGTTACAAAACACTGCATTCAAATTACTGCCACTGACCCCCTTTACTTTGAGCCGCAGGCTTGCCCTGATATGACCCTCTGTGAGGCTTACACAGATAAATTTCAATAGCGCACCATGCAGACTATTTCTTACCGGGTCAACAAGTTAATTTGCCAGACGTCAATCAGACTTGTTTCTTTAGCATAGCACAGCACCCTCCACCTTTACTTTTTATATCTATTGACCCTTACCCTCCTAACTATACTATAACACCATATCCATAGGGAGAGTACTGACTAAACCATGTTTTGGATAGACCAATTGAGCTGTTCAAAAATCATCTACATTGATTGGTTGAAATCGATGTTCCTCAAGATCCAATCCTGTAGCACTTTTCGTGTCCGACCATCAGACTTGTTTAATGACCTGCCCCTTCACACATTGCAGTAGAAAAAGCTCCAATGTTGAGATTGCGTAACTTGACCACATCATTTTGATCACATCGGCAGTGATCTTTCAGCAGCGCCTTTGGGATCTACTGGCAGATCCCGATCTATCTATTGGGCACCCCTGCTCTAAGGGGTCATCATAAAAATATCAATCACACATTCACATTTTTTATACAGGAAATATGTACACAAAATATATTTATTTTTAAAAACACAATTTTCAGAACAAAATGGCTTCTTCAGGCAAAAGTCAGTATTTAGTGTGACCTCCCTTGGCACTAAGCACATCTTGAACTCTTTTGGGGAAACTGTCCTGAAGTAATCTTCTGGTATATTATTCCAGACTTCTTTCAGCACTTCTCAGAGTTCTTCTTTAGATTTAGGTTGTCTTATTTCTCTGTCCAGATGATCCCATACTGCCTCGTTAATATTCAGGTCTGGACTCTGTGGATGACAGTCCATGGCTGTCAGTGTTTTATCAGCTGTTTTTCTCTCCAAATATGATTTCACTGCATTAGCAGTGTGCTTGGATAGTTATCACGCTGAAAAATAAAACCATTCCCAATCAGGCACTTTCCAGAAGTGATGGCATTATGAATTAAAACCTGTCTGTAATTTTCAGCATTCATGATCCCATCAATTCTGAAAATATCGCCAACACCACTTGCAAAAATGCAGCCCCCAACCAGGACAGACTCTCCACCGTGTTTCACTGAAGGCAGCAAGCACTCATTCTTCCATCTTTTTCCAACTCTTCTTCTCACATATGGTGGATTATTGGAACCAAAAATTTCAAGCTTGGATTTGTCACTCCATAATACTCTTTTCCACTGATCTTCATTCCTGTCTTTGTGAGCTTTAGGTTATCTTCGCCTTTTCACACTGTTCCCATTCCTAAAAAGTGGTTTCTTGGCTGCTACCCTTCCACAAAGGCCATTCCTGATCAAGCTTCTGCAGACTGTAGAAAAATAAACTTGGCATCCCGATGAACTGGCCAAATGCTGAGCCAAGTCCTTGCTGGACATCTTCCGGTTTCTCAAAGAAGAAACTCTGAGAAACTTCTCATCAGATTTTGTAAGTATTCTTGGCATTTCAGTCCTTTTTTGTCCTTGACCCCTCCTAATTTTTTTGTTTTGTTTTTTAGAACTGCTTGAATACCACATCTTGAGTATACAGTTTTTGGCTGATTTACCTTTGAGAGTGGCCTTGATGATGCAAAAGTATGATTTTATGTCTGTCAAATTCTGTTTTCTTTGGCATTTTGAATGGAATTATGTGATTTAAAGTCGGTCTTATTAGCAGCTTCCAATGAATTAAACGCATTCCACATGTGTATGTAATGCTCAAGCATGTCTTGCACAAACCTGGTGTAATATACCTTTTTCACAGCAGTTATTTTGACAGGAAATAGGACAAATACAGGTGTTAGCAATGAAATTAATTAGGGTCCCATTCAGGATTTTACAAGAGCCAAGTCCCTGCTATTGTTGTGCGTTCACACTAAATAGCCTATAGAAGCTGTTTTTTTGTTTTTTTTTTAATATTGCATACAAATATCCTGTATTTTCTTGTTGTGTTCTAATAAAGAGACTGAGAAATAATTATATATGATCATTTTACCATTGCTAAAACAACAAATCTAATGGTGGCCTAAAACGTTTGAACAGTACTGTATACCTGATGTAATTGGTTCACCCAATGCACTCAGATAGCTCCTAGTAGTGCATTGCTGTTTCTTCAACAAAGTATACCAAGAGAATGAAGCAAATTAGATAATAGAAATAATTTGGAAAAATGTTTAAAATTGCATGTTCTATCTAAATCATGGGGGGTTTTCATGCCATTTTATGGCAGGTAAATGCACTAAACAGCCTGCAGAACTTTCCTACCAAAAGCAGCATCAGAAGAAACAAATGTGTTGAAAATATAACATTTGGTAAAAATATGTAATGACCACATGGCTGCCTCACAAATCTATTCAATGGAAACTTTATTTCTAAAAGCCCAAGAGGTGGCCACTGCCCTCCTGATTAAATGACCATTCTCTGGGGTGAAGGTATTGACAATTGAGGAAATCCGCTTCCCAATTGTCCACAACCGGAATGTGAATTGCTGAGATTGTGCAATGATGGCATTCTGCCCAAGTCAGAATGTGGGCTACCTCTTCATTGTTACGGTGCTTCATGTAACTTCTTGGTGATTGACGTAAGCCATTGCTGTGATATTGTCTGACAAATCACAAAAACAAAAAACTCCTGATGTAACTGGGGCAAACTCTGGAGATCTCTAAAGATTGCACAGAGTTCCAACCTGTTGATTGATCGGTAAGCTCGCCTCCTGAGGGGAACCCAGAATGCTCTCTAAGCAATAAGGCTAAAGTCTGTGGCAATTGCCACCCAATTTTGGATGTAGTAATGAGGCTCCTTGAATCAAAGAGTGGTGAGTAAGCTACCAGCTTAGAGATTGTATTGTGTTGAAGTCTAAAGAGATTGTTGCAACATTTGAAGCTACAAAAGACGTAAACAGAATCTGGCAAACGGTATGACATTTGAGGCGGTTACCATAAAAGCAACTACTTCCATGCATTGAAGCATTGTAGGAAGAAGAGTTTTTGTTTGTTTGTTTGTTTTTTAGGTAAATAGGTAAGCAATTACAGGTACAGTCTTCATTAATAAATGGAATCACAAAGACTTTTGGACAATCATAATATTTCTTACATTAACATTAGTACAATAGTCACATAAAAGTTCAATTATATATTTGACTCATAATAGCAACAGTAGAGCAAAAAACAAACAAAAAAAACCTGTAACAGTCTTACATTAAGAGAAAAGTAATATTAACTCATTTTCTTTCTGCCAAATATCCCCTGGGAAGAAGTACATTTTAATAATGGTAACTAGCGGTCGCTTTTGGACCATCTAATTTGAAGTTGGAGTCTAAAAGTGAAAGTAGGGGGTTAATAAGGTCTGAACACTAAGTAAAAATGAAATCACACAATCGTCGATGTGATGACTTGATATCAAGGCCATGATCAGATCACGGGGGACTGCCTACACTGCTAGGCACGCCCCACAGGACGATCATTGCATACATCAAAGGGGGAAGGCTGCAGGACCCCATATATGGTAGGACATTCCATGACATCCTAACGGCGTTAAAGCCCAGCGCTGTTAGGACAGTATGGAACGTCCTAATGGTATAAAGGGATTAAGAAGAAATATGGCTTCATAGAACAGAAAAATAATATCATAGGACACTCAGGACCACATAGTTTGGGCTGTAAAAATTATACCTCTGGGAAATTTCTGTTGCTTCTAACTTAACAATTTGTTTAAGAAAGCTCTGCTTAGTAGTTCACTTGGGGCACTTTTAGTGCCACAATTAATTGTTATTCGTTAGGTTAAAGGGATACTAAACCCATCTTTTTCAGGTAGAGCATGCCATTTTAAGCAACTTTCTAATTTACTCCTATTATGAAAGAACATTTTTGGTTTTCATGTAACTTTAAACCCATTTTGATCGATGATGGGTGGTTATCTGTCAAATCTATATTAACTTGTTGGGACTGATAGATGGTATATTGGTACTTATATAAAGGGACAGTCTACACTAAAATTGTTATTGTTTTAAAAGATAGATAATGCCTTTACTACCCATTCCCCAGCTTTGCACAACCAACATAAGTTATATTAATATACTTTATAACATTAAAAGCCTCTAAATTTCTGCCTTTTTCTAAGCCACTAAAGACAGCTCCTTATCACATGCTTTATTTGCTTTTCACAACAGGAGACTGCTAGTTCATGTGGGCAATATAAATAACGTGTTCACGCCCGGGGAGTTATTTAAGAGTAAGCACAACACAGTACTAAATGCAAGTCAATAGATAATAAAAATTCATGTCATCAGAGGGTTGTCAGAGGATGCTTATATACAAGGTAATCACAGAGGTAAAAAGTATATTTAAGGGACAGTTTATTAAAAAATGTTCTCCCCTTTAATTTGTTCACAATGATCTACTTTACTTGCAGGAGTGTATTAAATTGTTTATAAGTGATTCCATTAGCCTTATATTGGCATTTGAAATAGTTAATTTAGCCTGTGGTATCCCCACCTATCCTGAAAGTTTATGGGGGTATAGAAGAGATAAGGTAATAAAATGTAAATTTTTCATTGTTCTCTCCAAGTATTGGTGATTAGTTTACGGACATATATAAGATAAAGAAGCAGGTATATGTACACAATGTGATAAAAACAAAATTTATGCTTACCTGATAAATTCCTTTCTCCTGTAGTGTGGTCAGTCCACGGGTCATCATTACTTCTGGGATATTAACTCCTCCCCAACAGGAAGTGCAAGAGGATTCACCCAGCAGAGCTGCTATATAGCTCCTCCCCTCTACGTCACCTCCAGTCATTCGACCAAGGACCAACGAGAAAGGAGAAGCCAAAGGGTGTAGTGGTGACTGGAGTATAATTCAAATTTTTTTTACCTGCCATAAAAAACAGGGCGGGCCGTGGACTGACCACACTACAGGAGAAAGGAATTTATCAGGTAAGCAAAATTTTGTTTTCTCCTGTTAAGTGTGGTCAGTCCACGGGTCATCATTACTTCTGGGATACCAATACCAAAGCTAAAGTACACGGATGACGGGAGGGACAGGCAGGCTCTTTATACGGAAGGAACCACTGCCTGAAGAACCTTTCTCCCAAAAACAGCCTCCGAAGAAGCAAAAGTGTCAAATTTGTAAAATTTGGAAAAAGTATGAAGAGAAGACCAAGTTGCAGCCTTGCAAATCTGTTCAACAGAAGCCTCATTCTTAAAGGCCCAAGTGGAAGCCACAGCTCTAGTAGAATGTGCTGTAATTCTTTCAGGAGGCTGCTGTCCAGCAGCCTCATAGGCTAACCGTATTATGCTACGAAGCCAAAAAGAGAGAGAGGTAGCCGAAGCTTTTTGACCTCTCCTCTGACCAGAATAAACGACAAACAGGGAAGACGTTTGTCGAAAATCCTTAGTTGCCTGTAGATAAAATTTCAGGGCACGGACTACATCTAGATTGTGTAGCAGACGTTCCTTCTTCGAAGAAGGATTAGGACACAAAGATGGAACCACAATCTCTTGATTGATATTCCTGTTAGTGACCACCTTAGGTAGGAACCCAGGTTTAGTACGCAGAACTACCTTGTCTGAATGAAAAATCAGATAAGGAGAATCACAATGTAAGGCAGATAACTCAGAGACTCTTCAAGCCGAGGAAATCGCCATTAAAAACAGAACTTTCCAAGATAACAGCTTGATATCAATGGAATGAAGGGGTTCAAACGGAACACCCTGTAAAACATTAAGAAATAAGTTCAAACTCCATGGTGGAGCAACAGTTTTAAACACAGGCTTGATCCTAGCTAAAGCCTGACAAAAAGCTTGAACGTCCGGAACTTCTGACAGACGTTTGTGTAAAAGAATGGACAGAGCTGAAATCTGTCCCTTTAAGGAACTAGCGGATAAACCCTTTTCTAAACCTTCTTGTAGAAAAGACAATATCCTCGGAATCCTAACCTTACTCCATGAGTAACTCTTGGATTCGCACCAATATAAGTATTTGCGCCATATCTTATGGTAAATCTTTCTGGTAACAGGCTTCCTAGCCTGTATTAAGGTATCAATAACTGACTCAGAAAAACCACGTTTTGATAAAATCAAGCGTTCAATTTCCAAGCAGTCAGCTTCAGAGAAATTAGATTTTCATGTTTGAAGGGACCCTGGATCAGAAGGTCCTGTTTCAGAGGTAGAGACCAAGGTGGACAGGATGACATGTCCACTAGATCTGCATACCAAGTCCTGCGTGGCCATGCAGGCGCTATTAGAATCACTGATGCTCTCTCCTGTTTGATTCTGGCAATCAATCGAGGAAGCATCGGGAAGGGTGGAAACACATAAGCCATCCCGAAGGTCCAAGGTGCTGTCAAAGCATCTATTAGAACCGCTCCCGGATCCCTGGATCTGGACCCGTAACGAGGAAGCTTGGCGTTCTGTCGAGACGCCATGAGATCTATCTCTGGTTTGCCCCAACGTCGAAGTATTTGGGCAAAGACCTCCGGATGAAGTTCCCACTCCCCCGGATGAAAAGTCTGACGACTTAAGAAATCCGCCTCCCAGTTCTCCACTCCCGGGATGTGGATTGCTGACAGGTGGCAAGAGTGAGACTCTGCCCAGCGAATTATCTTTGATACTTCCATCATTGCTAGGGAGCTTCTTGTCCCTCCCTGATGGTTGATGTAAGCTACAGTCGTGATGTTGTCTGACTGAAACCTGATGAACCCCCGAGTTGTTAACTGGGGCCAAGCCAGAAGGGCATTGAGAACTGCTCTCAATTCCAGAATGTATATTGGTAGGAGACTCTCCTCCTGATTCCATTGTCCCTGAGCCTTCAGAGAATTCCAGACAGCGCCCCAACCTAGTAGGCTGGCGTCTGTTGTTACAATTGTCCAGTCCGGCCTGCTGAATGGCATCCCCCTGGACAGATGTGGCCGAGAAAGCCACCATAGAAGAGAATTTCTGGTCTCTTGATCCAAATTCAGAGTAGGGGACAAGTCTGAGTAATCCCCATTCCACTGACTTAGCATGCACAATTGCAGCGGTCTGAGATGTAGGCGTGCAAAGGGTACTATGTCCATTGCCGCTACCATTAAGCCGATCACCTCCATGCATTGAGCTACTGACGGGTGTTGAATGGAATGAAGGACACGGCATGCATTTTGAAGCTTTGTTAACCTGTCTTCTGTCAGGTAAATCTTCATTTCTACAGAATCTATAAGAGTCCCCAAGAAGGGAACTCTTGTGAGTGGAAAGAGAGAACTCTTCTTTTCGTTCACCTTCCATCCATGCGACCTTAGAAATGCCAGTACTAACTCTGTATGAGACTTGGCAGTTTGAAAGCTTGAAGCTTGTATCAGAATGTCGTCTAGGTACGGAGCTACCGAAATTCCTCGCGGTCTTAGTACCGCCAGAAGAGCACCCAGAACCTTTGTGAAGATTCTTGGAGCCGTAGCCAATCCGAATGGAAAAGCTACAAACTGGTAATGCCTGTCTAGAAAGGCAAACCTTAGATACCGGTAATGATCTTTGTGAATCGGTATGTGAAGGTAAGCATCCTTTAAATCCACTGTGGTCATGTACTGACCCTTTTGGATCATGGGTAAAATTGTCCGAATAGTTTCCATTTTGAACGATGAAACTCTTAGGAATTTGTTTAGGATCTTTAAATCCAAGATTGGCCTGAAAGTTCCCTCTTTTTTGGGAACCACAAACAGATTTGAGTAAAACCCTTGTCCTTGTTCCGACCGCGGAACCGGATGGATCACTCCCATTAATAAAAGATCTTGTACGCAGCGTAGAAACGCCTCTTTCTTTATTTGGTTTGTTGACAACCTTGACAGATGAAATCTCCCTCTTGGGGGAGAGGATTTGAAGTCCAGAAGGTATCCCTGAGATATGATCTCTAACGCCCAGGGATCCTGGACATCTCTTGCCCAAGCCTGGGCGAAGAGAGAAAGTCTGCCCCCCACTAGATCCGTTCCCGGATCGGGGGCCCTCAATTCATGCTGTCTTAGGGGCAGCAGCAGGTTTCCTGGCCTGCTTGCCCTTGTTCCAGGACTGGTTAGGTCTCCAGCCTTGTCTGTAGCGAGCAACAGCTCCTTCCTGTTTTGGTGCAGAGGAAGTTGATGCTGCTCCTGCTTTGAAATTACGAAAGGAGCGAAAATTAGACTGTCTAGCCTTAGGTTTGGCTCTGTCTTGAGGCAGGGCATGGCCTTTACCTCCTGTAATGTCAGCGATAATTTCTTTCAACCCGGGCCCGAATAAGGTCTGCCCTTTGAAAGGTATATTAAGCAATTTAGACTTAGAAGTAACGTCAGCTGACCAGGAATTTAGCCACAGTGCTCTGCGCGCCTGAATGGCGAATCCGGAATTCTTAGCCGTAAGTTTAGTTAAATGTACTACGGCATCCGAAATAAATGAGTTAGCTAACTTAAGGGCTTTAAGCTTGTGTGTAATCTCATCTAATGGAGCTGATTCAAGTGTCTCTTCCAGAGACTCAAACCAAAATGCTGCTGCAGCCGTGACAGGCGCAATGCATGCAAGAGGTTGCAATATAAAACCTTGTTGAACAAACATTTTCTTAAGGTAACCCTCTAACTTTTTATCCATTGGATCTGAAAAGGCACAGCTATCCTCCACCGGGATAGTGGTACGCTTAGCTAAAGTAGAAACTGCTCCCTCCACCTTAGGGACCGTTTGCCATAAGTCCCGTGTGGTGGCGTCTATTGGAAACATCTTTCTAAATATCGGAGGGGGTGAGAACGGTACACCGGGTCTATCCCACTCCTTAGTAACAATTTCAGTAAGTCTCTTAGGTATAGGAAAAACGTCAGTACTCGACGGTACCGCAAAATATTTATCCAACCTACACATTTTCTCTGGTATTGCAACTGTGTTACAATCATTCAGAGCCGCTAACACCTCCCCTAGTAATACACGGAGGTTTTCCAGCTTAAATTTAAAATTTGAAATATCTGAATCCAGTTTGTTTGGATCAGAACCGTCACCCGCAGAATGAAGCTCTCCGTCCTCATGTTCTGCAAATTGTGACGCAGTGTCTGACATGGCCCTAATATTATCAGCGCACTCTGTTCTCACCCCAGAGTGATCACGCTTACCTCTTAGTTCTGGTAATTTAGCCAAAACTTCAGTCATAACAGTAGCCATATCCTGTAATGTGATTTGTAATGGCCGCCCAGATGTACTCGGCGCTACAATATCACGCACCTCCCGAGCGGGAGATGCAGGTACTGACACGTGAGGCGAGTTAGTCGGCATAACTCTCCCCTCGTTGTTTGTTGAAATATGTTCAATTTGTACAGATTGACTTTTATTTAAAGTAGCATCAATGCAGTTAGTACATAAATTTCTATTGGGCTCCACTTTGGCTTTAGCACATATAGCACAGATATCTTCCTCTGAATCAGACATGTTTAACACACTAGCAAATAAACTAGCAACTTGGAAATACTTTTCAAGTAATTTACTATAATATGAAAACGTACTGTGCCTATAAGAAGCACAGAAAAAGTTATAGCATCAAATCTTTGTAAAAAACACAATTTTAGCAAAGGATTGCTCCCATTAGCAAAGGATAACTAACCCTGATAGCAGAAAAAAAATATAGAAATAAACGTTTTTATCACAGTCAACTACAATCTCACAGCTCTGCTGTGAGTGATTACCTCCCTCAAAACAAGTTTTGAAGACCCCTGAGTTCTGTAGAGATGAACCGGATCATGCAGGGAAGACAAACTTCTGACTGAATTTTTTGATGCGTAGCAAAAGCGCCAAAAAAGGCCCCTCCCCCTCACACACAACAGTGAGAGAGATCAGTAAACTGTCATAAATTAAATAAAACGACTGCCAAGTGGAAAAAAATAGTGCCCAAAACATTTTTTCACCCAGTACCTCAGAAAATTAAACGATTTTACATGCCAGCAAAAAACGTTTAACATTAAATAAATTAAGTGTTATTAAAAAGCCTGTTGCTAGTCCCTGCAAATTAGGCTAAAGTCTTATGCATACAGTATAATTCCAGTGAAGTGCCATTCCCTAGAATACTGAAGTGTAAAATATACATACATGGCAGCCTGATACCATTTGCTGCTACTGCATTTAAGGCTGAGTTTACATTATATCGGTATGGCAGAATTTTCTCATCAATCCCATTGTCAGAAAATAATAAGCTGCTACATACCTCTTTGCAGATTAATCTGCCCTCTGTCCCCTGATCTGAAGTTTACCTCTCCTCAGATGGCCGAGAAACAGCAATATGATCTTAACTGCGCCGGCTAAAATCATAGAAAAAACTCAGGTAGATTCTTCTTCAAATTCTACCAGAGAAGGAATAACACACTCCGGTGCTATTATAAAATAACAAACTTTTGATTGAAGGTATGAAACTAAGTATAATCACCACAGTCCTCTCACACATCCTATCTATTCGTTGGGTGCAAGAGAATGACTGGAGGTGACGTAGAGGGGAGGAGCTATATTGCAGCTCTGCTGGGTGAATCCTCTTGCACTTCCTGTTGGGGAGGAGTTAATATCCCAGAAGTAATGATGACCCGTGGACTGACCACACTTAACAGGAGAAATAATGAGATCAGATCACATCTACAATCTTACCCCATTTTATTAGGTTGTGGCCTCAAAACACAAAATCAGCTTTTTAATATACACAAATATACCTTAAAAAGCAAATCTCATACTTTGTATACTCTGCAGCTGGTAAAAAAAAGTAATTGGAAAACCATTAAGGGAAAAACTATTTTATAGTATACTATCCCTTTAATATTACTGTGGTGGTTATGCAAAACTGAGGAATGGGTAAAATAGGGATTATCTATCTTTTAAAAAAAAAAAAATTATATTGTAGACTGTCCTTTAATTTGCATTAGATAACTGAACAATATGCTAGATATGCGACAATGCTACAGCGCTGCCATTGTAGTTGTTTGTGATGTGCGGTGAGCGCATTGTGCCGCAAGTGACAGGCTTTATGGGCGTGCTTATAGTTGCGCTGAATGATTTAAAGCCATCTTACTTGATGCTAGGCATTTTCTGTCTCATTTTAATGACGAGATGGCATCAGACGCCGGATCCAAATCTGTTATAAGTAGAGAAAAGAGAATTGTAGGTGCTAAAGGACTGTACCCAGCTTAACTAGTGAATTCCCCTCCAAGAATACAGTTTGGCAAAAGCAATGTAAAAAATAAAGTTAAGCGCTCAAAGCAAGGGTGTATCTAAGTGATGTGTGGTTAAACGTAAAATAAAGTGTCCAAAATAGTGATATATTGTTGATGTATAAATGGATTAAATATATATATATATATATATCAGAACAGAGACAGAGGCATAAATATAGTAACAAATGGAAAATTCCAAGTAGCAATTTATTGTACTATTAAAAACAGAAGGTGTCTAGATTTATAAAACGATACAATGTAAAATAAAGGGACGTCTCCCTTAAACAATGTATAAATACATATAAAATAAGCATAAAAGAACAATAAGAAAAGTACTTGCGCTTTATCGATAGTGTAATGATGTCCCAAGAAATTAGCTTGCCAAGTGGCAAAAAAGTAACTGTTAGGTTGCAGGCCTTAATTGCCCGGTGTGTGCGGTTGGCGTTACTGGTTGAAAGAAAAGAGCGCCTTTTTATGTAGAGGTGACGTGACGTCACGTTTTTATGATAGCAGGTTATGTTACCGTGGCAACCCCTATTCCTCAATCTGTAAGGAAGTCCTGGGGGATATTAAGACAATCTTTGCGGTCACGAAAATTGACTAGTAAAAAATGTCTTTGTGCTTCAAGTAAGCAGGGTTTTTTGTAGACTTCTTGAGCCTTACTTTGGACTTTGCAGTCGTTAGATAGTGATTAGTAGTGCCGAACAGAGTTGGTTCTCCAGACTTTATTTATCAGAGATAGCAGGTGGATCCCTCAAGTGGATAGCTTGGTTGTCGTTAGTAACGACTAAAGGATCTTGAGATGTGGAAGTTGGTCTTTGCGGTCGCTATTAGAAACTAGGTTATCCTTTGTTGAAGGACTTGGCGGTCGCAAAAAGCGACTAGAAAATCATATGGATCCTTCAAGTTGAAGATTAGGTGGTCGTTAGTAACGACTAGAGGATCTTAGGATGTGTAAGATGGTCTTTGCGGTCGCTAGTAGCGACTGGGTTATCCTTTGTTGAAGAACTTGGCGGTCGCAAGTAGCGACTAAGAAATTCTTTGATGATGGTCAGTTGTATGGTCGCTAGTAGCGACTAGGAGTTTCTTTGTAGATAAGTTGGTGCCAAACGGCACAACAGTTGGTAGAGTTTGTCAGTTGGTGCCAGCATGCACATAAAAATTCAAATAGAAAGTCTTACTGTGGCCCTGGGTCTGCTGGTTCCTGAACTTCCTGCGTAGTCACTCGCGCGCGTTCAGTAAAATGTCACAAGATCAGGAAACCAAATCTGTATTTCCCTTTAGTAATAAACAAAAAACACAAATAATAACCTTAATTATTATTTGTGTTTTTTGTTTATTACTAAAGGGAAATACAGATTTGGTTTCCTGATCTTGTGACATTTTACTGAACGCGCGCGAGTGACTACGCAGGAAGTTCAGGAACCAGCAGACCCAGGGCCACAGTAAGACTTTCTATTTGAATTTTTATGTGCATGCTGGCACCAACTGACAAACTCTACCAACTGCTGTGCCATTTGGCACCAACTTATCTACAAAGAAACTCCTAGTCGCTACTAGCGACCATACAACTGACCATCATCAAAGAATTTCTTAGTCGCTACTTGCGACCGCCAAGTTCTTCAACAAAGGATAACCCAATCGCTACTAGCGACCGCAAAGACCATCTTACACATCCTAAGATCCTCTAGTCGTTACTAACGACCACCATATCTTCAACTTGAAGGATCCATATGCTTTTCTAGTCGCTATTTGCGACCGCCAAGTCCTTCAACAAAGGATAACCTAGTTGCTACTAGCGACCGCAAAGACCAACTTCCACATCTCAAGATTCTTTAGTCGTTACTAACGACAACCAAGCTATCCACTTGAGGGATCCACCTGCTATCTCTGATAAATAAAGTCTGGAGAATCAACTATATTCGGCACTACTAGTCGCTATATAACGACCGCAAAGTCCAAAGTAAGGCTCAAAAAGTCTACATAAAACCCTGCTTACTTGAAGCACAAAGAAATTTTTTACTAGTCAATTTTCATGACCGCAAAGATTGTCTTAATATCCCCCAGGACTTCCTTACAGATTTAGGAATAGGGGTTGCCACGGTAACATCACCTGCTATCATAAAAACGTGACGTCACGTCACCTCTACATAAAAAGGCGCTCTTTTCTTTCAACCAGTAACGCCAACTACACACACCGGGCAATTAAGGCCTGCAACCTAACAGTTACTTTTTTGCCACTTGGCAAGCTAATTTCTTGGGACATCGTTACACTATCGATAAAGCGCAAGTACTTTTCTTATCGTTCTTTTATGCTTATTTTATATGTATTTATACATTGTTTAAGGGAGACGTCCCTTTATTTTACATTGTATCGTTTTATAAATCTAGACACCTTCTGTTTTTAATAGTACAATAAATTGCTACTTGGAATTTTCCATTTGTTACTATATTTATGCCTCTGTCTCTGTTCTGATATATATATATATATATATATATATATATATATATTTAATCCTTTTATACATCAACAATATATCACTATTTTGGACACTTTATTTTACGTTTAACCACACATCACTTAGATACACCCTTGCTTTGAGCGCTTAACTTTATTTTTTACATTGCTTTTGCCAAATCTGTTATAAAACATACCGCGGCAGTAAAGTTTCTTATAGTGATCATAATGAGTAAGCGAAAAAGTGCTATTTAAATGGACAGTCAACCATAGAATTGTTATTGTTTTAAAAGATAGATAATCCCTTTATTACTCATTCGCCAGTTTTGCATAACCAACACAGTTATATTAATATGCTTTTTACCTCTGTGATTACCTTGTATCTAGGAACCTTCTTCCAGCCCCCTGATCACATGACTGTGACTGTTTATTATCTATTGTCTTAAATTTAGCATTGTGTTGTGCTAGATCTTAAATAACTTTCTGTGCCTGAACACAGTGTTATCTATATAGCCCACGTGTACTTTCTGTCTCTTTGTGTTGAAAAGAGATTTAAAAAGCATGTGATAAGAGGCAGCCCTCAAAGGCTTAGAAATTAGCATATGAGCCTACCTATGTTTAGTTTAAACTAAGAATACCAAGAGAAAAAAGCAAATTTGATGATAAAAGTAAATTGGAAAGTCAATTAAAATTAAAAGTCCTATCTGAATAATGAAAGTTTAATTTATACTTGACTGTCCCTTTAAATTGTATGCAATTTTTCAATAAGGATATCTGATGAGTTGTTTAAGTGAATCTTATGTTGGAGCGCTATGCATAGCGTATAATATTTGGTACCATATGTTCTTGGTCTAATATTCAATACATTTGATAAACTGTTAATAATTTATGATGATGCAGGGTTATTTATAATATACAATATTATGTGTTTTCACTGTTTACAATTTTGGAGATATATTTATTTTATATGTAAAGAAACACCTAATTCTATTTATAATTTTTTTTATATATATATGTCTGTTGTCCTCACGAGAACTATTATGGCACCATTTCTATGTGAGGGGGTGGGACTTAGGCCTATATAATGTTTGTAAATTCACTTGTTTGTGCTGGCCTGAGGAAGGGGCTATTGTGCTTCGAAACTTCACTTTAATAAAAAAAACTACCATAAGTCCAGTAAGTGCGGATTCTACTACTTTTTGGATTGTATCTCCCCCCCCCCCCCTTCTGGCAGATGTCTATTTGGGTGTGAGTGCAAATCCCTTGCTTGTTTTGGAATATATATATATATATATATATATATATATATATATAATCTCTATATATATCTATATATCTAATGTAGTAAAGTCATTCCACAAATGCTGCAATCAAAAGTTCAAACCCTTAACAACATGGACATAGCCTGTGGATAGTGTGTCCTTAAAGGAAAAGTTAACTCTCACTTACCCCTATGCTGCATCTCAAAAAACATCGAAAATAAGTTAGAGTTTAATTAATAAGTTTTTAACATGTTTAATATTAAAGCTTGTAATGTACCTTTTAAAACGATATGTTCTCACGCCGTAACTCAGCCTTGGTATGAAAAAAAATTAGTGTTAAAAATGTTTTTATTGGTCCCCCACTGGCGACCCAATAGACTCACTATACGCTCACAATATTAAATACACATGCGTGTCTCTCGAGTGATTCATTGTTTTAATGGATCACAGCAGAGATCCTAGTTTTAGGCATGTGCAATAAGAGAGGATTGGCTGGAACGTGCAAGGATGAACACGTAAGAGCGGGTGGGACCATTCTTACGTGTGAAAATGAAAAAGGAAATGAGTGGGTGGGCGGAGGATGGCAAAAAACGATATGTAATAAAGCATACAATTATTTAAAAAATAACAAGTATTTGGGAAATAAAATTTAGCGACTGCATTAGTGTGTAGATGATTAATGTATGGAATTAATGTGTAGGTAGAAAATTAACTTTCACTTTAAAGGGTTTTTAGCCCTGTAAGAGAGTGAATCTCATGGAAAGTGGCGAAACGAGCTTTGACTGCATGCCTTCATCCAGGAGTTATTCTGCAATAGCGGGGACTCACCGCTGTTGACAAAATCCAAGCTATTTAATCCCTTACAGCCAACGTACCCTGTTGAGGAGTTAAATATGGAACAGAAAATCTAAAAATAGGTCCAACAAGAAAAAGTGGAAATCACATCAATGAAGTCATAATTATATGGTTTACAACATCAAAAGATTCTTCCCCCCCTATTTATGTAAACATTAGTCAAGTGACGTTTTAGAGAATCCCTTGTTTGGCAACTTCTTGTTTATATTGAAGGATATGATTTCTCTTCAAAGAGCTTCCCTTTGTCAGCAAAAATTATTGCTAAATTTAATGATTGGTGTGAAAATGTTGTCACTGTATTTTTCAATATGCAGGCAGTTTTCTAAAACTGTGCAATTTCCGATTATTTGCAATACAACATATCTGTACGTAAAAGTAGCACAGTTTAAAATGGGGTTACAAAAAGATGAAAGGGAAATCGACACTTCCCACACAGTTCATTTAGGAATGGTTATCCTTATAACTATAGACTAGCTCGTAAACCTGCTTAAAAGGCCACTAAACCCAAAATCTTTCTTTCATGATTCAGATAGAGAATACAAATTTAAACAACATTACAATTTACTTCTATTATTTATTTTGTTTCATTTTTTAGATATCCGTATTTGAAGAAAAAGCAATGCACATGGGGGTGAGCCAATCACACGAGGCTTCTATGTGCAGCAACCAATCAGCAGCTACTGAGCATATCTAGATATGCTTTGCAGCAAAGAATATCAAGAGAATAAAACAAATTAGATAATAGAAGTAAATTAGAAAGAGGTTTAAAATTGCATTATCTTTCTAAATCATGAAAGAAAAAATGTGGGTTTCATGTCCCTTTCATTATTGCTTATAGCATTTTAACTTTGCTTGCAAAATAATTTTCATTAGGTTTACCATGGCGTTTCCCAAGCACATAAGGAACCATATGTCTTCCTCTTATGATAGATAGAAACAGATATCATATATATATATATATATATATATATATATATATATATATATATATATATATACACACACACACACACACACATATACACACATACAGGTGGCCCTCGGTTTACAACGGTTCAATTTGCACCGTTTCAGAATAACAACCTTTTTCTTCAGTCATGTGACTGCTATTGAAAAGCATTGAGAAGCAGTGCATTGATTAAAATAGTCAGTAGGTGGAGCTGTCCACTTGTGTTGCAGCAAAGATATGCAACACAAGCAAGCTAAAATTAATCAGTGTAACTAGAACTGAGCTATCGAGCAGCTTTCAAAGGAACAAGATCTTCCTGCCTATAAATCTGTCAATACTGGAATGCATAGAATAGCTGCAGAGCCGATATTATCTAAGATCCTAACAATGGAGAGTGAGCACTAAAGTAAAGTCTGTGTTGTGTGATTATTTTATTAGGTTTATAATGCTGTTAGCAAATGTTTTTGTTCATTAAACTTAGTTTAATTATATATTCTGTGTTGTGTGATTATATTATTGGGTTTATAAAGCTGTTTAGCATTTAAAGTCTTCATTTCAGAGCTTTAAAAGTAATGTATTTGGTGTTACTTATGACAATTTTGAGAGGGGCCTGGAACCTAACTCCCTCACTTTCCATTGACTTACATTTTAAACTGTGTTTAAATTTACAATGGTTTCTATTTACAACCATTCCTTCTGGAACCTAACCCCGGCGTAAACTGAGGGCTACATATATATATATATATATATATATTTATTTTTTTATTTATTTGTGTGCGTGTGTGTACTTTTATCATCAAATTTGCTTTGTTCTTCAGGTATTCTCTGTTGAAAGCTAAACCTATGCAGACTCATATGCTAATTTCTAAGCTCTTGAAGGCCGCCTCTTATCTGCTTTCTCACAGTTTTAAACGCTAGACAACGCTAGTTCAAGTGTAGCACATGGATAACATTATGCTCACTCCCAGTCTAAAAAAAGAACTGAAATAAGAGGGCAGTCTGCAGAGGCTTGGATACAAGGTAATTACAGAGGTAAAAAGAATATTAATACAACCGTGTTGGTTATGCAAAACTGGGGAGTGCGTAATAAATTTAAGTTTCATATAAGCATTGCTTACTACCATCTTTTGGTACCTTTATTTGCACTTTCCAATCTAGTGCCATTATCAAATTGTGCACAGTCTTTTTATAGTCACGCTTTCAGAGGTACCAGCACCTACTTAGCATGTGCAAGAGTTCACTGTATATATACATAAATACATTCTATGATTGGCTGATGGTTGTCACATGATACAGAGGGTAGGAAATGTAAGCACATTTTTAAATTAAAGGGACAGGTTACTAAAATGCTGAATCATTAGAAAGTAATGCAGTATATCTGTAAAAAGCAGACTAGAAAATATCACCTAAACATCTCTATGTAAAAAAAAGGACGATAATATACCTCAAAAATCTAAGCAGCAAATCAGGAGGCTTGTCCTGGGACTTGCAAGGGACTGCAGTGCTCTCCACAAAAAAATGTTGCCAGTCGGATGGCATTATGAAGCAGCCGGGTGGGGGCATTGTAATATTTTCTAATATTATATGCTTTCTGCTATACAAAGCACAAATTGCATAATTTAGACACAAATTTATTTAAAGTGAAGGTCAACTTCACGTAACTGCCCCACGGCATTGGATAGACTTTGTAAAATGAGAGTGGGTTTAATTCATCAAATGTGTTATATTTCATTATTTTTTTTTAAAAATTACCTTTTGAGTGCTCCGACGATAAGCGCAGCATTCCCGTCCGACATTTTGTCAAATTGATTGACAGATGACAATTCTTAAAAGAACGAATCCTTGTTTCCCCCCCAGGGCGTTCAGCCCCTTTGCATAAACGTCACGGCCCGGGGGAAACAAGGATTCATTATTTTAAGAATCTTCATCTGTCAATCAATTTGACAAAATGCTGGGCGAGAGAGCTGCGCTTATCGTCGGAGCGCTCAAAAGGTAAAAATTTTAAAAAATACTGAAATATAACAAATTTGATGAATTAAACCCACCCTCCTTTTGCAAAGTCTATCCAATGCCGTAGGGCAGTTGCGTGAAGTTGACCTTCACTTTAATAAAAATCTGTGCAATAAAAATGTAACATTTTTAATAATAGCTAATTTTAGCTTTAAGGACCAGTAAATACAGTAGATTTGCAAAATTGACAAATACATAACAAGACAATGCAATAGCACTTAGTCTGAACTTCAAATGAGTAGTAGATTTTTTTTCTGACAAATTTCAAAGTTATGTCAACTTCCACTCCTGCCTGTATCATGTGACAGCCATCAGCCAATCACAAAAAGTGACTCAAAAAGTATAAAACTGCACATTTTGTAAATTGGTAAGTTGTTTAAAATTGCATGATCTGAATCATGAAAGTTTCATTTTGACTTGAGTGTCCCTTTAAAATTGGCTAAAATTTTAGCAGGGTGGTCAGTAAAATCAGCCAGGTGGTGCACCCACTAAAAAGGTCACGAGAGGAACACTGGAGTGTGCATCTGGCATGTGTAGGCACAGTTACTTTAATGAAGATATAATAATGAAGATATTTTACCTCAAAATCACTTCAGCTCACAAATTGTGCTTTTTTTTTTTTTTTTTTTTACAGAGGAAATCTTTCCTGTAGTATATCAGTCTGATCCCGCCGACATGGTCAATCTAGCCTCGAAATACCAGGCAATTCTCCTCTGAACAAGGAAAACGGCAACCATAAACAATTGTTTCTGTCTTCTCTGGGCCTTGTCAGTGAGGTGCAGCCATTTCCCTCTAAGCACATTGGGCAAGAAGTCCACGTCTGGTTTCTCCCATCAACCTTAGGAAGACTATCCTCAGACTGATATAATACAGGAAAGTTCTTATATTTGAAAGGCATACGTTGAGCAAAAAGGGACTGCTTCTTGGGTGGTAACTAGCCATAGAACAAGTTATGCTATTGTTCATTCCCAGGTTGAGCGCTTCTCTGTTTTTATTTATGCAAATTATGACCCTGAGGGAGGGCTCCCTAAGGGTGATGGAGGCAGCCAGACGTGGACTGGTTGCTCCGTTTGCCTAGAGGTATATGGCTGCACCTCACTGACAAGGTCAAACGTATCTCTGGGGTTTTTCCGTTTCTCTCGTTTAGAGAGGGATTGCCTGGTATTTCGGGACTGGACTGCATTGTTTAGTCAGGATCAGACTGATATACTATAGAAAAGTTATTCTCTGTGAAAGGCACACGTTGAGCAAAAAGAGGCTGCTTCATGGGTGGTAACTAGCCATAGAATAAGCTTTTATGCTATTGTTCGTTCCCAGGTTGAGCGCTTCTCTGTTTTTATTTATCCTTCAGATACTATCAGCTGAATATTGAAAAAAACAAAACAGCTAATCAGTTTCTTCATTGCTAAAGTCACACTTTGCTTTACTGTGATCTCATGAGCTTCCTCTGAAGGTTACAATGAAATATCAAAATATTTCATTCAACTGAGAAGGGAAATAACTATTGCCTGGATTTGCCGTTTTTTCTTGTTCAGAGGAGAATTGCCAGGTATTTCGGGGCTGAACTGACCATGTTGGAGGGATCAGACTGAAATACTGCTGTTCATTCCTGGCAGACTGCTTCTCTTTCTGTTTTGCATATATAATATGACCCTGGGGATAGTCTCCCTAAGGGTGATGGGGAAACCAGACGTGGACTCCTTGCCCAATGTGCTTAGAGGAATATGGCTGCACCTCACTAATGAGGCCCAGAGAAAGCCAAAACTATCGTCTGTGATTAAGGTTTTCTTTGTTCAGAGGAGAATTGCCTGGTATTTCGGGGCTGGACTGACCATGTTGGGGGGAATCAGACTGATATATTACAGGAAAATTTTCCTCTGTGAAATACACAATTGGGCAGAAAGAAGCTACTCCCAGATGGCAACCGGGCCATAGAACAAGCTAATGAGCTGCTGTTCGTTCCTGGCACACTGCTTCTATTTCTGTTTTAAATAACATGACTGTGCCTCCACATCCCAGATACAGGCTCAGAAGCAATGCACTACTGGGAACTAGCTGGTGTTTGGTGGCTACACACATATGCCCCGTCATTGGCTCACCAGATAAATTCAGCTAGCTCCCAGTAGTGCATTGCTTGGCTGCAGCTGACTTTAACTATGTATTTAAGCCCTTGGTAGGTGGATTATTCACGCTCAAGTAGAGAAAAATAAAACAATGTTGCAGACAGTACACTAACTTACCTTACTGAGACAATGTTGACCATCCAAGGTCAGATAAACTAAAGTCATATCCATATGAAGCAAAATAGCCTGCCTGTTAAAAAGATATCTACAAATTTAGCACGCATCTCAGAAACTGCCTTGAAAGGTTTTCCTAGGAAATATGCAGTTGCTCTAAGACTGAGACTGTTTTGAAGGTTTCCTTTTGTATTTTAATGTGAGCAGCTACTTTTAACTCTGGCGTGACTGGAATCTAGAGATGTGCTTTTGTGAACCTCCAAAATGCGGAAGGCAATGGCCGTTCTGATATTTTTATTGCCAAATTTATTCTTGTGCAACAGAAACACCCTAAAATCTGTGCAAATCCAGATTTTAGCATGTTACCTCACAAGAATGAATTTGCAACAAAAATAGCCGAACGCCATGAAGGTCCGCCTTCTTCTGCATTTAGAGGTTCACGACACCTCAATGCACATCTCTTCATTAGCCACAACAGTGTAAGTGATAGATTTGTTTTTATGTTTAACATTCTATGAATATTGCGCCACAAAGACAAGCAGACAATTTCCATCAGTCACTCAGTACATGGGGCCTTAACACAAAATTATTATTTTTTTGTAAAAGATTGTTATGTGGAATATAAAAGAAATGCTTTTTTTCTAATTCTGCTTACAACAGTATGGAACCACCAATATGCACATTTACCATAACATACTTAACTGAAGTGGTGCTTTTAAAATTAGTATGATGTTTTAAATGTTTTAAACTCAAAATCAGTGTTCTCCCCAGCTTTTTAAATTTGTGCATATATTACTGCCCGCCGGCTAACATTTTAGACAATATTAAGGTAAAATGAACTAATATTTTTTTTCAATTTTTATTGCACAAATTCTCATTAAATAAATGTATGTTAAATTATGCAATTATTTCGTGCTTTGGTAGCAGAAACTGTTATAATATTAGAAAGAATTACACTGCTTCTACACAGATGGCAACATTTTTTTCTGGAGAACACTGTCGTTTATGCATCAACTTGGACTTTTTTTTACAATTATAATATTCAACAAATATTAATAACTTATGTGAAGACCATAATACTATAGAGGGGTGCCATCTAGTGGCAAAAAAATAAATGATAAATAAAAACAAGTAGATAATAATGATAACAGTATCCTTTAGACAATTGCACAAAATATAATCAGAACAAAAGGGGCCGATTTATCAAGCCCCGAATTGGGCCGTATACTCCTGTTTCTGCGAGAGCTTTCAGGCTCGCCGGAAACAGGAGTTAAGAAGCAGCGGTCTTACGATTCCTCTGAGGCTTCAGACATCAATCAGCCCGATCTCATACAATCGGGTTGATTGACACCCCCTTGCTAGTGGCCGATTGGCAGCGAATCTGCAGGTGGCGGCATTGCACAAGCAGTTCACCAGAATTGTTTGTGCAACGTTAAATGCAGACAGCATATGCTGTCGGCATTCAGCGATGTTGGGCGGACATGATCCGCTACAGCGGATCATGTCCGTCCAACTGTTATTAAATCAGCCCCAAAGTCTCTAAAAGTTCATAGTACATCCATGCTGTTCTCTGTAGAGGGTATGGTTCAATTCTCAAGATCAGCAATCTGTAGGTGATAAGCATTAAAGGGACAGTTCACCCAAAAACTTTCTCCCCTTTAAATTATTCCCAATGAACCCTTTTACCTGCTAGAGTGTATTAAATTGGTTGCAAGTAGCTCCTTTACTCCTATTTCAGCATTTGAAATAGCTGATTTAGCTTGTGGTTTCCCAACCTATACTGAAAGTTTTGATACTGGCGTATACGCTATTCACAAGCATAAGTAAACACAGCCAGCAGAAGAGATTACACCCTCAGTGGGGGGCATGATAGTTAAGTAATAAAATGATAATTTTCCATTGTTCTATCTATGTATTGAGCTTTGGTGTTCCAGACAAATATAAGATAAGGAAGCAAGTCTGTGTACATAAAAGTGATAACAAAATGAGATCTGATATTACCTGAAGCTCAACCCATTGTAATAGGCTGTGGTTTCAAAGCACAAAAACAGCTACTTCATATACACAAATAAACCCGAAAATGCAATTTCTCAAATATTTTATACTCTGCACCTGTTAGTACAAGTCACTGTAAATACATTAATCGAAAAACTATTTTACAGTGTACTTTCCCTTTAACATATCACTCTTCATCTGACTGTGCTAGGCCATGTGTCGCCCCTGTTTAATGTGAAGTTGGTCTATCACCTTTATCTTCTACGTTAAGAAAATTAAATTTGATAATAATTGGAACTTGCCTCAAAAGATTAAATGAAAAATGATAATTATGGCATAAGTTAACAAGATTATATACAGAGACAAAATTATGCTGAAAAATATCTCTAGTTTTAAACAATTAGATGGAGATATACTAAAAATTGTGCTTGAAAAACTAGTGCTGAAGTATAGAAATGCCCAGATTCTGGAAAGTACCCTATATGTTTCTTATAAAGAAAGGACAACTAATACTTTAAAATGGACATTCAACCCTAGGATAACAAGCTACAACATTGTGGTGTCCATTACTTGAGAGCCTAAGGCAGAACATGCAGTGACCTGAGATGTCATCGCAGAAAATGCAGGACATATGCAGGAACTGTTAGCACTTTTGCATTTGCAGTGCTGCTCCACATCCAGCTGTTCAAACAGCACTGTGCTCTGGCTGGATTATGTAAGTTAACACAGCGCACTGCTCCCTAGCTTTTCCCTATTTGCAAAGCGGTGACCCCTGAATGTAAGACATTGTTGTGAGCTCCCATTTTATTACTACATTATAGCTTAGAAATATGTGATGTTACACTAAATGCAAATTAAACATTTATTCAAAAGACATTTTAAAAACTTAAAATTTATTTTTGTTCTCTGCAGCTAATTTGCAATGCAATTTTCATCTTCTGCAGTATAATAAACAATTTCAAAAACTGCTTTATTCTCCAGTTAATAAACACATTGCAATTGAGCTGGTGTTTCAATGTAACTGCCTAATTTAAAATTGATTTAAATAGCAAAATGACCTGCAGAAAAAAATCCTCTAAAAAAAAGACTCATTGCAAAACATGTGACTAAAGATTTTCTTAATTAAAAAGGGGAACTTTAACTTTCAAGAGAAACTTACATTTCCATGATTTAGATTCACCATGCAATTAAAAAACCTTTTACTTCTATCATGTAATTTTCGTCATTCTCGTATCCTTTGTTGAAAAGCATACCTAGTAGGTAGGCTCAAGAGCAGCTGCACACATTTACCTCGTCATTGGCACAGATAATGTGTTTATCTCCCAGTAGTGCATGCTGCTGCTTTTACAATACAACTCACTGCATCCGCTCCCTCAAGGGAAGACCAGACCTGAAGCAGAAGTCAGGGCCAAGACTGGGCTACCAGAGGTGCGGCATCTGGGGCCAGCCTGCCACAATTTTAGGGGGTGGTTGCTGTGTGCTAGTGCACCAGAAGGCATTACACCCGCTGTACCTATTTCACTTTTATACCCCTTTTCCATGCTGCCGAGAGCCGCAGCCACTGCAGCAGCTTGCAATTTAGAAATGGTGGTGTCCCATGTCAGAGTAGGTGGGGACACTCTTTATACGGGGACCCAAAGTGAGCATACTGATTGCGGAGCAGCTGTGCAGGTGGTGCTTTGGAGGCATGTGAGGCTGAAGGGAGCACTCCTAGGCACATGGAGCACAATATAAACATACAAAAAATGACAATAAAAGGTGAGTGCAACTTGCGATGGCCTAGGCTAAAGCTATAGATAATTAATATAATCAAATCGGATTTAAAAAAGCTATTATATATAACCGGCTACCACATTCTGTAGTGCCAGGTACAAGCAGGGGTACACAATGACACTGGTTCATGTTTAGTAAGTAATACAGATACATAAATATAAAATAAACAAATCAATACAAGAGGGCTAAGACCATGCTCCAAAGAGCTTTGCATAGAACAAAGAATCATTTAGAATTATCTGGCTCCAGTTAATTTATCTGCAGGACAAGTAAAGTTTAACAAAACCAGTTGCACATTTAGATAACATTAACATCCACTAAAGCCATTTCATTTGTTTATCCTTTGTGCAGTTATCCCTGATATTTATTTCTCCCACTACTTTATAGATAGTACCTGCATCTTTAGAAGCCACAGCATTCCTAAACCTGCAGCTCATAGCAAATATTTACCTAAGAATGTTCGGCTCAGGCATACCAGGCTCTGCTCCTCTTTTAAACCCTGAAAAATAAAAGTTTAGAAAATGGTTATAAAATGCTCAGACCTGAGTTTGCAAGGACGCTCTCACAAAAGAAGTAAGACAGCACTATTTGAGCTGCAAGCACAGAGTATGGGCTATACCTATACAACCATTTTTATTTTCATTGCTTGTTTGTTTTATTATTTCTCTGTATTGATGGCAATTGTACAGTTGGAAAATGCTCAGACATTACCAATCAGGTTTATTAAATATTAAAAATAAGACGACAATTTAAAAGCATGCTACTGTTTTAGCCATCAGAAAACCTCAGCACATTCTGGTTTAAAGCCCCTAAGTCACTACTGCCTCAGGCACTTCCCACTCCTTTGATTGCAGACTCTCATCAGTATTCCTGTATTTGCTATGTGCAGTCAACCCACAGTCAATGCAGTAATTAATTGGACATCTTTAAAAATAAGACTTTTTTTCTTTTTCTTAAATCAATTGAAAAGGTGCTTTTAAATTCTGTTTTACAACCCTTATGTCTTTTTTAAATACGAAATAAATATTAAAAATGTAATATTATAAAGAAGTATAAATTATAAAAAATACAAAATAAACATGCAATACAGCCTTGAAAAACTTTTTACGAAATACTTTTTTTCATGGGTCGTATGGAAACTTTGTAACAAGCATGTTTTTTGTTTTGTTGCAATGGAACATACTTATTTCTGTGGGACACCTAAATTATTATTCATCTGTCACACTGCATTGACGCCATTAATGTTCTACTTTGGTCAAAAATTAAATATATAAAAGGCATTTGTTTATTATTATTATTTGTAGGACATTATTATTGGGATAGTATTGTATATATACTGCTAGCATACAGGGAGTACAGAATTATTAGGCAAGTTGTATTTTTGAGGATTAATTTTATTATTGAACAACAACCATGTTCTCAATGAACCCAAAAAACTAATTAATATCAAAGCTGAATATTTTTGGAAGTAGTTTTTAGTTTGTTTTTAGTTATAGCTATTTTAGGGGGATATCTGTGTGTGCAGGTGACTATTACTGTGCATAATTATTAGGCAACTTAACAAAAAACAAATATATACCCATTTCAATTATTTATTTTTACCAGTGAAACCAATATAACATCTCAACATTCACAAATATACATTTCTCACATTCAAAAACAAAACAAAAACAAATCAGTGACCAATATAGCCACCTTTCTTTGCAAGGACACTCAAAAGCCTGCCATCCATGGATTCTGTCAGTGTTTTGATCTGTTCACCATCAACATTGCATGCAGCAGCAACCACAGCCTCCCAGACACTGTTCAGAGAGGTGTACTGTTTTCCCTCCTTGTAAATCTCACATTTGATGATGGACCACAGGTTCTCAATGGGGTTCAGATCAGGTGAACAAGGAGGCCATGTCATTAGATTTTCTTCTTTTATACCCTTTCTTGCCAGCCACGCTGTGGAGTACTTGGACGGGTGTGATGGAGCATTGTCCTGCATGAAAATCATGTTTTTCTTGAAGGATGCAGACTTCTTCCTGTACCAATGCTTGAAGAAGGTGTCTTCCAGAAACTGGCAGTAGGACTGGGAGTTGAGCTTGACTCCATCCTCAACCCGAAAAGGCCCCACAAGCTCATCTTTGATGATACCAGCCCAAACCAGTACTCCACCTCCACCTTGCTGGCGTCTGAGTCGGACTGGAGCTCTCTGCCCTTTACCAATCCAGCCACGGGCCCATCCATCTGGCCCATCAAGACTCACTCTCATTTTATCAGTCCATAAAACCATAGAAAAATTAGTCTTGAGATATTTCTTGGCCCAGTCTTGACGTTTCAGCTTGTGTGTCTTGTTCAGTGGTGGTCGTCTTTCAGCCTTTCTTACCTTGGCCATGTCTCTGAGTATTGCACACCTTGTGCTTTTGGGCACTCCAGTGATGTTGCAGTTCTGAAATATGGCCAAACTGGTGGCAAGTGGCATCTTGGCAGCTGCACGCTTGACTTTTCTCAGTTCATGGGCAGTTATTTTGCGCCTTGGTTTTTCCACACGCTTCTTGCGACCCTGTTGACTATTTTGAATGAAACGCTTGATTGTTCGATGATCACGCTTCAGAAGCTTTGCAATTTTAAGAGTGCTGCATCCCTCTGCAAGATATCTCACTATTTTTGACTTTTCTGAGCCTGTCAAGTCCTTCTTTTGACCCATTTTGCCAAAGGAAAGGAAGTTGCCTAATAATTATGCACACCTGATATAGGGTGTTGATGTCATTAGACCACACCCCTTCTCATTACAGAGATGCACATCACCTAATATGCTTAATTGGTAGTAGGCTTTCGAGCCTATACAGCTTGGAGTAAGACAACATGCATAAAGAGGATGATGTAGTCAAAATACTCATTTGCCTAATAATTCTGCACTCCCTGTATAAAGAGAAGATTGTGACTTACTAGTGGTGAGAAACAATCTTTATAATAGAATATTTAGGAGCCAGACAGTGATACTTGTAAAAAACAAAAATGTTAGGGGCCAGGGAAATAATTCTAGGAGCCACTTGTTTGATGAAGGGGTCACGCCCCGAAAACGTTTACACGGGATTAAACGTTGTTTTGCCATACGGAGAGTGCTCTCTATGGACTTTTCTTTGTATTTAACTCTGGGAAGCACCCCGGCTTGATTGTATCCAGGACAGAGAGTGCTGGCTTATTGCATCATATCATATTATATATATATATATATATATATATATATATTACTTTTACTCACAAACAGAAAGTTTACTGGAATTGATATGAATATGTGGGGGTGTTGACCAATGTAATAGGGAAACCTACAAAGTTTGCAGAAACATGCAAAATGATGGCCATTCTGTTTTTAGCTAAAGAGGTTAAAGGGACATTATACACTCATTTTTTTCATAAATGTTTTGTAGATGATTTATATAGCCCATAAAGTTTTTTTTTTCAAAAAAAAAGTATAATTTTGCTTATTTTTAAATAACATTGCTATGATTTTCAGACTCCTAACCAAGCCCCAAAGTTTTATGAGAATACCGTCAGCTACCTACTACAACTTGCTCCTGTTTGTGTAAAGGGGAGAATGAAGAAAAATTGATAATAGGAGTAAATTAGAAAGTTGCTTAAAATTGCATGCTCTATTTGAATTACAAAAGAAAAAAAATTGGGTTCAGTGTCCCTTTAACTCTCATGAGATTTCATAGTAAACTTCCTTAAACTAAATAGGGAAATAACATGAGTGTGCACAAGGCTCACTCCCTTGCCTGTCCCGGGACAGACATACTGATTTTCTGCTTAACCCCTTAGTGACCAGAGCACTTTTCCATTTTCTGTCCGTTTGGGACCAAGGCTATTTTTACATTTCTGCAGTGTTTGTGTTTAGCTGTAATTTTCCTCTTACTCATTTACTGTACCCACACATATTATATACCGTTTTTCTCGCCATTAAATGGACTTTCTAAAGATACCATTATTTTCATCATATCTTATAATTTACTATAAAAAAAATATAAAATATGAGGAAAAAATGGAAAAAAACACACTTTTTCTAACTTTGACCCCCAAAATCTGTTACACATCTGCAACCACCAAAAAACACTCATGCTAAATAGTTTCCAAATTTTGTCCTGAGTTTAGAAATACCCAATGTTTACATGTTCTTTGCTTTTTTTTGCAAGTTATAGGGCAATAAATACAAGAAGCACTTTGCTATTTCCAAACCACTTTTTTTCAAACTTAGCGCTAGTTACATTGGAACACTGATATCTTCCAGGAATCCCTGAATATCCCTTGACATGTATATATTTTTTTTTAGAAGACATCCCAAAGTATTGATCTAGGCCCATTTTGGTATATTTCATGCCACCATTTCACCGCCAAATGCGATCAAATAAAAAAAATTGTTCACTTTTTCACACATTTTGTTACAAACTTTAGGTTTCTCACTGAATTTATTTACAAACAGCTCGTGCAATTATGGCACAAATGGTTGTAAATGCTTCTCTGCAATCCCCTTTTTTCATAAATAGCAGACATATATGGATTTGGTGTTGCTTTTTGGTAATTAGAAGGCCGCTAAATGCCACTGCGCACCACACGTGTATTATGCCCAGCAATGAAGGGGTTAATTAGGGAGCATGTAGGGAGCTTGTAGGGTTAATTTTAGCTTTATTGTAGTGTAGTAGACAACCCTAAGTATTGATCTAGGCCCATTTTGGTATATTTCATGTCACCATTTCAACGCCAAATGCGATTAAATAAAAAAAAAAGTAAAATTTTTCACAATTTTAGGTTTCTCACTGAAATCATTTACAAACAGCTTGTGCAATTATGGCACAAATGGTTGTAAATGCTTCTCTGGGATCCCCTTTGTTGAGAAATAGCAGACATATATGGCTTTGGCGTTGCTTTTTGGTAATTAGAAGGCCGCTAAATGCCGCTGCGCATCACACGTGTATTATGGCTAGCAGTGAAGGGGTTAATTAGGTAGCATGTAGGGAGCTTGCAGGGTTAATTTTAGCTTTAGTGTAGAGATCAGCCTCCCACCTGACACATTACACCCCCTGATCCCTCCCAAACAGCTCTCTTCCCTCCCCCACCCCACAATTGTCCCCGCCATGTTAAGTACTGGCAGAAAGTCTGCCAGTACTAAAAAAAAAAGCTATCCTTGATAAAACATAAATAAAAAAAAATGCATATTTACATATGCTGCTCTGGAGGATCCCCCCTTAGCCCCCAACCTCCCTGATACCCCCCAAACAGCTCTTTACCCATCCCCCTCTAACTTATTAGTAGCCATCTTTGGTACTGGCAGCTGTCTGCCAGTACCCAGTTTATAGTAAAACCTTGTTTTATTATTATTTTAAAATAGTTTTCTGTAGTGTAGCTTGCCCCCCCCCAAAAGACAAACCCACCACCCCTCCCAGATCTCTTAGATCGATATAAATATATATATTTTTGGCAATCACTGCCACTTTCCCCCATACATGTTCTGTAGTGTAGCGGTTCCCACCCGCTTCCTACCCCCCCCCCGCGCGCGCGCACCCGGCGTTCCCGCCCACGCCCCCGCCCCCCGCCACATCATACGGCCCATCAATGGCCGCCCACCCGCCTCCCAGACTGGCTCCCACCCACCAACGAAACCGGCCATCGATGTCCGGTACAGAGAGGGCCACAGAGTGGCTCTCTCTGCATCGGATGGCCAAGGGGGGTTATTGCAGGATGCCTCGATGTTGAGGCATCACTGCAATAACCGGAAAGCAGCTGGAAGCGAGCAGGATCGCTTCCAGCTGCTTTCCAGACCAAGGACGTACGCCACACGTCCTCGGTCATTAAGTGTATTTTTTTAGAGGACGTGTGGCGTACGTCCTTGGTCGTTAAGGGGTTAAAGTCCTTTGTAATGGGGTTTGAATACTTATTACATTTTGAGGTAAAATATCTTTCTTTTTTACATAGAAATGTTTAGCTTTTTACAGCCATGCTGCATCACTTTCAAGTGTTTCAATATTTGGGTATCATAGCCTTTTAATAAAGGGATTATCTATCTTTTTAAACAAAAATTATGGAGTAGACTGTCCCTTTAAAATAAAGAAATTGTAAGCGCATGTTGAACATTCCAGAAAACCTTAGAAGCCATGCCACAAAATCCCAAGGATTTACGTATCCCAGAATCTCCTGTTTATATTTTGACAACGTCTGACTTATGTAAAATTTAGGATGTTGCCTATATTCATTTTTTTACTCAAGACTTTGTTGTATTTAAATCTATACCACTGCAATATCCCATATGGTTAGCTTTTTAGAATGTCTACCCCCACCAGTCATGGCTCATAACCAACACTACTGGGGAAAGATGCACGGTTCCTCCTATTTACTTCCCATCAGTTCTCTTAAATTTTCTTTATGCTGAAAAAGGGAAACTCTCATGTAAATAATACAAATTGTGTAAATGGTTTACAAAGTGCTTGTACACTAAAAAAATGAGTACAACAAATGCCATTCTGGATCATGTGAAATACCTCTAGGAGCCAATACAATAGAGAAGCCATCAATGCAAGAGTTATAAATTCACAAACATAAGAAGAGATGAACAAGGTAGTGTACAGATAAAACAGCATTTCCTGCTTATTTTATAAATAAAGCCCATATTTTCTATGCAACTATTTTAAGTTCTCAAACTCATAAAATGATGGACATTTCTAGGTTTAAAGGGACATAAAACCCAATTTTTTTTTCTTTCATGACTATGAACAGTTAATTGGAAATTTGTTTAAAATTGCATGCTTTATTTTAGGAACAAGAATGCACTACTGGGAGCTAGCTGCTGATTGGGGGTTGCAAATATATGTCATGGTTGGCTCACCTGATGTATTCAGCTAGATCCCAGTAGTGTATTTCTGCTCCTTCAACAAAGGATACCAAGAGTATGAAATACATTTAATAATAAAAGTAAATTGGAAAGTTGATTAAAATTGTATGCTCAATCTGAATCATGAAAGAAAAATATTGGCTTTTTTGTCCCTTTAAAGAGACATGAAGCCATTTCTATTGTTTTATTATTAACCAGTCCTAAAGTCTGTGTACACGGGCCACCTTCTGCAGTGAAGCGGTCCCACCCGCCCAAGCTCCCGTCCAGCCACGCCCCCATTACACCCGCTCCCGTCCACTGACTGATCCTTCCTTACAGCCAGGTATGTTTGTCCTTGCGCAGTCTCTACTGAGCATGACACTTTCAGACAAACATACCTGGCCTTTTAGATTATAGGATAGTTAAAATGGGATCCTTGTTTATAATTCCTCACTAGGCATGTGTTTATGTTGTTTTCACTGCTTTTTTTCTATTAAAATACTGTGCGTTTCCAAACCCACTAAGGGCATGTAATAACGTCTTCCTGATCGCACACATGTGCAATAAATTTGCATTGCATTAAGGGCTAGATTACAAGTGGAGCACTAATTTATTGTGTGCCCAGAAATGAGCACACAAATAACCAGCCACGAGCTTGCGGGTAACAATTAGCGCTCTAAATATTAACCAGAGATCAGATCTCTGGTTAATTTTCAAAATGTGCCCCAATTGCCCCCAAAATAAAGTGTGTTGTAGTTATTAAAAAAATAATAATAAAGAAAAGAAAAAAAGCTACATTTAAATAGCTGCAAAAATCATTTATGAGGGAGTAAAGTGCCTTTACATTGTGGTATATGGGGACTGTGTGTTCCCTGTAAATAGATATGTATATGCTTATATACATATATATATATATATTTATGAGTTAAAGGGATAGTCTAGTTAAAATTAATCTTTCATGATTCAGATAGAGCATGAAATTTTAAGCAACTTTCTAATTTCCTCCTATTATCAATTTTTCTTCATTCTCTTGGTATCTTTATTTGAATATAAGCTTAGGAGCCAGATCATTTTTGGTTCAGACCTGGGTAGCACTTGCCGATAGGTGGCTACATTTAGACATGTCTATATATGTCTCATGGCACGAGAACGATGATCCCATTGGAGCCTATGGAAGCGCGCTCCTGTGAGCGCAAAGCTTCTGTGTAATGCGAACGCGAGGTCTCATTTGCGTTGCACCTAACTTGTAATACAGTTCACTGGTATTACTGCGTGGAGCACAAATATTGCAGTCACGTAAGCGATATTTTGTGCTCCACTCGTAATCTGGCCCTAAGATGGTGGTGTCAAAAGCACTGTTGCTAGCTAGAGCACCTCTTTAGAAGAAGCACAGAGCTGGATCTGCATGTTAGTTTTCGGACAGCAACACCTCTGTGCATAGGATTTTTTATTTTTTTTAATATGAGCAAGCATGGAGTAAATTAATATGATAATGGTCAAAGATTTCAAGGTTTGAGAAATACCACTGGACCCTATGTTTTAAACGTATTCATCTATGTCTGCTTACACATTTATTCTAACTCCTAATAAATGTACAGCAGGTCCATTGATATCCAAAAGCTTGTTCAAAGAATTCATACGAAAAAAACAACTGTAATCCCTACACTACCTTATACTGTGAGCGGCAGAACATAGATATCAAATGCAACTTCTCTGTGTAAAAAAAAAAAAGATGCTATGAAGAACATCAAAACATTTTAATGGGGCATGTTTGCCATTTAATATGGGGTATTATTATTATTTCAAAGTTTTGTGTATTTATAATCACTACTTTAAAGGGAATATGTAATAAGACCACTACCCCGTAACTACAAGACCACGACTGCATTGCTAAGTAGTGTGCACACTCACTGGCAGCAAATGGTTTGGCTTAAAGCAAGAGTGGGCAAAGGGTGGCATAGGAGTGTGTAAATTAATTAGAGACCGACAGGTGTTCAATGTTTAAATGCAGCTCACACGCAGACGTAGTACTTCCGCTGATACACAAACCCTTGTACACACTGTAACGTTGACTTGTCACTGACCTAAATACAGGACGAGGGGGATAAATCCCCAGCGGATGGTGAACTGTCCGCATTTGAAAACCTTTTGCAAGCGCTGCTTAGTCTCTTTGCTCATCTCAGGCATGGTTGCAAGGACACGGGGAAGCGGAAGTGAAAGGACAGAAACAGGAAAGACTGAAAAAAATCATAAATACCCACGTTTGGGAAATGAATCTATGTGAAACAGTTAGAGCGCCATCTGTAACTCCAGAGTGAATTACACTGACATTTTCACCCGAAATTAGCTGCTTTTACGGTCAACTAGAATTAGATTGCCATCTGCTGGCCGAGATTCGAATGAGAGCCCGAATCTCAAAGCTCTCGGGTGAGGGTCTGGCGAGTTCGGATGTACAGAGAGTTTTCTCAAATATTCGTACTAGAATGGCAAATTTTAGCTTGCTTAAGAGCTCTTTATCTCCCTGCATCTGAATGTGAAGGTAAGACAACTATATACAATATAAAATGAAATACAAATACAAACCCCCCCCCCCAAAGATTTGCAATAATTTCTCTCAATACCAGCAGGTTTTTGATCAACGTGAGGCTTCTCAAAACACCCTGCAAACATTTGGGAATAGGTTTGTCGTGTTATATCACCTAATAATTGCTGTGAAATTATTTTAACCTTTTAAAGCCACTATGGCGTTTTATTCCGTCCTAACTGCGCTGGGCTTTAGCGCCTGTCATGAAATGCAGGACACGGCAAAGAGGGTACAACACTATTTTATTGTACAGCACGAGAATATACATCTGGTACCATTGATCTCTCTTAGTAACTGCGACATAGACTAACAGACCTAAGCCCCGCCCCATCCAGTGACGTCACTTCCAACTCTCATCACATCTTCCCCCTTTTCAAAGGACAAAGCATTTTTTTTTTTCATTTGGAAACAACAAATAGCAAGGTATACAAGAAGCATACAACAACAGTTTTGTATAGAATATAACAAATAACAGGTTAAAGAGAATATCTGTATAAACAACATGAATTACATCCTGACTTGAACATCGGGGTAGACTACCCTAGTCCACAGTGACCATGGGATTATTCTGCCCATACTTCCGGTCACTGCTCTAACTAATGTTAATCCCGATATCGGGCCAGAAGTTTCACCACTCTTCCGCTTGATGTAACTCTACATGAACTGTCCTCTGATACAGAAGAAGGTGATTGAGAGTCTGCTGGAGATCCCACCGGCGGTGGTACTGAGGCATCCAGTTCCAATCTCTCAGGTACAGGCTGAAGATGTTTTCGATTTTGAAGTGTAACTGTCCCTCCATCAGTAAGGACTACATAAGACCTTGGTTCTGGAGAGCGTCCAATTACCGTAGCAGGCGTCTTCCATTTCTTCTCATCATCCAGTTTAATTCTGACACTTTGCCCCGCATTCAGCTCCTGCAAGGGCCTCACAGAATGTCTCCTGTCGTAGAAGAATCGATAGCCCCTTTTTGCCTCTTCATCCCTCCTAAGGACTTTGTCCCAAGGAATAGAGCTAGTTGGCTAGAAGACACCCACAGAGGGTAAGGTGGTGCGAATCTGGCATCCTAGCATCAGCTGTGCCGGGCTAAACCCCGTGGCTTGAATGGGAGTTGCCCTATAGGACAAGAGGGCCCCAGTTACGGCTCAGATTGCTTCAAAATGAACTTTGTGGTTTGAACTGCCCTTTCAGCCATTCCATTGGCCTGCGGTTAATGTAAAATGTACAAAATTATATTCTCTGCTAAAAGAACTGAACTCTGTGGAAGCGAACTGCATTCTCCCTTGGCTGGCATTCCCGGCAAAAGGCACATGGCACATTTGACACATGGCTTGCAATGTCGGAACTGATCCCAGGCCACCATACTGCCATAGCTGCCCTTTCTCTGCACTTTGTAATGCCTAAGTGGCCATCATGAAAACTGTTTAACATCTCCTGCCGCATGCTGACAGGAATAGCAATGCGGTCCTGGAACAGCACCAACCCATCCAGCTCCGTGAGCTGCGACCTTTCTGACTGGTAAGAACTTAAAGATATCCAGGCTGCCCGACTCTCGGGCCAACCTTCTTTTATGTACTTTATAACTTCTTGAAGATCTGTATCTAAATATTTTCTTATTTGTTCTAGCTTCCCTGAAGAGATGTATTTGGAGGCCAGAACTGAATCTACATACACTTTCACATCTGATTCCGTTGAAGACTCTTCAGCAGCAGCCAGCAGGAGCCTGGAAAGTGTATCTGCCACAACCAGTTGTTTCCCCGGGACATGCACTGCCTGAACGTTGAACCGGAGCAGCCTCATTAGAAGTCTCTGGCATCTTAGGGTTGTTTTGTCAATATCATAGGAGTTGATTAGAGGGACTAGCAGTTTATGGTCAGTCTCCAGACTAAATTTCTCTAAACCCACTAGATAATGCTGAAAGCGCTCACATGCCCAAACTGCAGCCAGACACTCTTTCTCAATTTGGGCGTATTTTGACTCAGCATCCGTCAGTGTACGGGAACAGTAGGCGATGGGCTGTAGTTTGTTTTCATTCAACTGCAGGAGGGAGGCCCATAAACCATAACTGCTCGCATCAGCACTAACCACAGTGTTTTTGGAAGGGTCGTAGAACCCCCACACTGCGGCAGACCTCAGCAGGGACTTGACCTGCATAAAAGATTCTTCCTGTGAAGGTCCCCAGACCCAGGCAACATCTTTCTTTAGAAACTCTGTGATAGGGTGTAGTATTGTGGATAAATCTGGAAGGAACCTGCCCACATAATTTACAAGGCCCAATATTTGTCTCAGCTCATGTACATCAGAAGGACTTTTCATCTGTTCAATAGCACAAATTTTCTCGGGGTCTGGCTTGATGCCATCCCCATTGATGATATGCCCAAAGTAACATAACTCAGCTTTCCTAAAATGGCATTTTCTTTATTTAGCTTCAGCCCAGACTCTCTGATAGTCTGCAGCACACAGCTCAATCGCTGATCATGTTCCTCCAATGTAGACCCATACAATAAGATGTCGTCCATGATGACTGCCATGCCAACGTGGTCTCTTAGGAGAGAACTAATTTCTCTTTGAAAGATTTCCGGAGCAGAGGATATCCCAAAGGGGAGTCTGCAGAAGCAAAACCGACCTACTGGTGTAATAAAGGTAGTCAGCTTGCGGCACTTTGGATCTAGGGGTATCTGCCAGAAGCCCCTGGAAGCATCCAGTATTGAGAAGAATTTCGCCCCTGCCAATTTCGGCGCTATGTCTTCAAGTGTCGGCAGCACATATCTCTCTCTCTTCACCGCCTCATTCAGCCTTTTCAAGTCTACGCAGATGCGTACTTTCCCATTTTTCTTTGCATCAGGCACAATGGGTGCACACCAGTCAGTTGCTTCAACAACCTCTTCAATAACTCCCATATTCTTCATCCGCAGAAGCTCCTTCTCCACTTGAGGCATGAGCGGGAATGGAATTCTACGTGGAGTGGTAATGCTGTATGGGACTGCGTCACTTTTAAGTGATATTCGGACTGGGTGGCAATTCAGTAGGCCCAATTCATCAAACATATCTTCTGAAATCTCATTCACTCTGGCGACTAGGCCCAAACCACAGGCTGCTTTTCTGCTCAATAGGTTGTTAACACACTGACCTCTAATCACATTCACCCACATGGTGAATTTCCTCTGCTTGTACTCGCAGCTGGCAAGAAATTTCCCTGCACAATCAATGCGGCCACCAGGACTATGGACTTTTGTTGTAACCTTCGCCAGCTGAGGCTGTTGAGGCAGATTTATGAATGCTGCAAGGGATATAACAGTGATGTCTGCTCCTGTGTCAATCTTAAAGGCAACTTTGGCTACCATTACAGTAAGAGTAACCCTCCAATCTTCATCTGAACCAGGCCGTTCAACAACAGACCCTACAAAGGGGACACTTCTTGACCCTCCTGGTCGCTATCCACCTGCATCTCTTTAATGTATTCAGTTTTACACACCACTTTAAAATGGGCTATTCGGTTACATTTTCTACATCTTTTATCTTTAGCAGGACATATGACACTCTAATCATGTGTACGGTTGCACCGTGTGCAGCGGGCATGCTGCGCCCATCCGCTTCTGGGCCTATCTGTTGCCCTTGGTCTACCGCTCACACTGTGCCTTTCACTAGCAGCCCTCCTAACCTGCTGCACTTCATCCACCTTGGTCTACCGCTCACACTGTGCCTTTCACTAGCAGCCCTCCTAACCTGCTGCACTTCATCCACAATACTCTCAGACCTCAAATCAGCACTTTGCTTTTTCACCAGTTCACTCTGGCGGGCCATCCTAATAGCCCCATCCAATGTCAAATCAGCCTGCAATTGTAGCTTCAGTGAGACTTCAGCATCTGCAATTCCTATAACTATTCTGTCTCTGATTTGCTCCTCTTTAGCAACACCAAACTCACAGAATTCAGCTAGTTCATACAGGCTGCACACAAATGACTCCACAGATTCTCCCACACGCTGAGCACGTTTGTGAAAACAAGCCCTCTTATGAATCACATTTCTTTTGGGCACAAAGTGGTCACTGAGATTGTTCATAACTATTTCAAAGTCAAACTCTTTCCCTTCTTGGAAAGTAAAGGCATTGAAAACTGGCTCCACATCTTTCCCCATAGAGTATAAAAGAGAATTAACTTGTACTTCACCACTTTCCTTGTCCAGCTTGGAAGCAATCCTGAAACGCTGAAAACGCTGACGCTATGTGGGCCAAGCTGCAGGATGAGAGAAATCAAAACGCTCAGGTGGGGTAAACTTCGACATCGTCATCAATCAGGAAACAGAAGCGCAGGCAAGGACTTCTGACACCATGAGATGCAGGACACAGCAAAGAGGGTACAACACTATTTTATTGTACAGCACGAGAATATACATCTGGTACAATTGATCTCTCTTAGTAACTGCGACATAGACTAACGGACCTAAGCCCCGCCCCCATCCGGTGACGTCACTTCCCACTCTCATCACAGCGCCGTTAGGATAGAATAAAACATCCTAGCCATTTGGCTCTCCTGAAGCCAACAGCGCTTCCTGGATCTTATCGCGGTCTGGAGGGCATGTCTAGCATCATAAGGACGCTCCCCTGACCCGATCCCATAACTGAAATCTCACGATCGCATGCACGATCCTAGGATTTCAATTTGTCTACATCAGAACGTTGTTCTGTTGTAGACAAATTGACCTTGTCAAGAAAGGTCATTATTGTATTTATTTTTTATAATTGACTGAATTTTATACATTTGTCAGCAGAGCCACCTACTAGTTATGACCTTTATAATAAAATACAGATTATGGGACATTAAACACTATGAGATGGTAATATAAAATTGTTATATATATATATATATATATATATATATATATATACAGTATATATAAAAGTCTGCAATATACTTTCATTATTTATCTTGCCCTCCTTTCCTGTAATTTTGTTCTGAAATTGTGAGCTTTTCAGTTCCTGTTAGAAAAACACTGTTATATTCCACACAGCCATTGGCTGCACACTCTAGTGAACTATTTATAACTGTTTGTAATTCCCATTATCCTAACTTGTGAATGTATAATCAAGATTTTATTAAAGACACAGAGACGTGTATTTTGCATATCTTTATTTATACTACTCATATGCAGTATTTAAAAGTAATGATACCGAAGAAAAAGAATCAACATTAAAACAATAAGGATAACACAGAGTTAACATAAGTAACCAATGAAATGGATACTTTGGAGAATACAGAAAAAATGGACCAATAGGATGAGTCATAGCTTCCATAAACTGTCCATTTTGTTCCCCAACTTCCCCTTTCTTGTCTGACGCTGAAAAACAAAAATTTAATAATAACAGATGAAAGTTCCAACATATAAAGAAAAGCCAACTGAAGAATCAAAATCCAGCCAGAAATGAAGAAACTTCTTTTAATTCCATGTTGCAGAGATGAACAAGGTAAACAGGATTCTCTGAACCAGGAGAGTAAATTCCGAAGACTGAAATTGATTGATTATAGCGAAGAATGAAGAGGAATGAAACCACCTTTAAGTAGGTCTTCATAATTAGTTGGCAACTGAAACCAAACAAAATGTTAATAATGAGAAAATAAGGGAGGGTACAACGACACAGGGTGGGAAAATACTTGTCTCTGTGTCTTTAATAAAATCTAGATTATACCTTCACAAGTTAGGATATCAGAATTTTATTACAAGACCAGAAACTCATATTTTGCCAGTTTAAATCAATTTTAACAAAATAAATTATTTGCTGGATGATGAATGGGCTTGAAATAAAACAGTTTGAAAATGGAATCTGAAGACCAATCTGCAGAAATTAAAATTTGTTGTAAAGGGGCCGCTTTAAGAAAAGCTTTTGATCCAGCTGAGCCTCTGACAGAATGGGCAGAAAAAATAGAAATATCAATGCCAGCTTCTTTCATAACCCATTTCACCCAGCGAGAAATAGAAGTATTAGTGACAGCAGCATGAGGAGGAATAAAAGAGATAAGGAGTTGATTAGAAGATGACGATCTGAAAAGAGAGGTTTTAAATTCATATTTTTTAAGACATTTAACAACACAAAGGGAAGGTTCAGAAGGTAAGTAGGGGTATAAAATAGAAGAAGAAAAAGTTTTAGTTCTACGAGATAAGAAAAAGGTGACACCTTCAGGAGAGAAAAGTTTAGAATTAAAATCTAAAGCACCAACGTCAGAAACTCTGCAAAAAGAAATAAGGTAGCTAATTTGGCAGAAAGTTGTTTTAGAGAAAGTAAATTATTAGAAGGCCAAGATTTAAAAAGAGAAAAAATCTTATCTACATCCCAGAAACAATTATATTTAGGAATAGGAGGGCGTTTCAGTCTAGTGGCTTTTAAAAGTCTACAAATAAGGGGATGTTGACCAATTGATAGATCTGTAAGCCAAACCTGATTCAAAAAGAGACTTTAAGTAATTAATAATATGGCTTATATCAGCTGAAAGGGGATCCAAGTTCCTAGCCATGCACCAGCTAGACCACTTTGTCCATGCATAAAAATAGGATTTCCGGGTGCCTGGGGCCCAATATTCTCGCATGAGAGACTTAGCTCCTTCAGAAAGTCATTCAAGAGGAAAGGAATCCCCGAAATTGACCAAGCGATGAGACAAAGGGAATCTTGAAGAATGAGATTGTGAAAATCTCCTTCTAGGTTGGATAACAAGTGTGGAAGATGAGGGAGAAGAATAGGAAGTTTGAATGACATTTCCAGAAGAGCAGGGTACCAAGATTGAGTCAACCAAAGGGGGTTATTAGAAGAAGGGAAATTTTGTCTCTGCGAGCCACATCAATTGATCATCGAGAATGGAGGGAAAGCATAGGCTCCTTGAGGAGGCCAGTGTTGGAGAAAAGCATTGATTGCTGCTGCTTCTGGATCTGGTCTCCAACTGTAGTAGGGGAGAATTTGGAAGTTTAGATGAGACGCGAAAAGGTAGAGAATGAAGGGACCTCTGAGGTGAGACAGAGAAAGAAAAATATCTCTGTCGAGTCTCCAATTGCTGTAATCCACCATAAAACAGGAGCCCCAATCCGCAGCTGTGTTTGAAAGACCTTGGATATATTCTGCTTTCACAGAAATATTGCTGTCTAAACACAGATGAATGAACTCTATTGGAAAGATCTCTGGACTTTGTACCCCCCAAACGGTTCAGATAGCGAACTGCAGAGATATTGTCCATGCAAAGCAAAATGGTAACTGGAGAAGAGTTCTTCACAAAACTCTTGACAGCGAAAGAACCCGCTAACAGTTCTAAACAATTTATATGGAACCGTTTCTCCTTCAGAGACCATTTTCCACCTGTGATGGAGGGGCCGCAACGAGCACCCCAGCCGGACCTGCTGGCGTCAGATTCGATAACAAGATCTGGAGAATTGCCAAAAATAGCTCTCCCGTTCCAAGCCTCCATATGAGAAAGCCACCAGGAGAGTTCCTCCTTGGCCTCTGGAGAGAGTTGGATTAAATGAGAGTAAGAAAATCCTTTATGTAAATGACAGATTTTGAGACGTTGTAATTCCTGATAGTGAAGAGGAGCAGGAAATATAGCCTGAATAGAGGATGAAAGTAACCCCACTATTCTGGCTATATTCCTGATAGGAGTGAATTGAGATTTGAGAGTACGAGATAGTTCTTTCTTGATATTTTTTATCTTGTCTGGAGGAAGACTGAGAATGGCTTTGGAAGTATCTATGGTGAAACCTAGAAAGATCAGAGAATGAGTAGGAAACAGGACAGATTTCTGCTTGTTTATTATAAAACCTAGATTCTCCAGAAGATGAATGGTAAGGGATAATTGATTTTGAAGAGAAATGAAATTCTGGTTCATAATCAGAATGTCGTCTAAGTAAGTAATTAGACGGACTCCTCTGAGTCTTAACCATGCCATAAAAGGTTTTAGTAATTTCGTAAAAATTCAAGGAGCGGAAGAAAGACCAAAAGGGAGGCAAGTAAAACTCCACAATTGGTCTTTCCAGGAAAAAGTTAGAAATTTCCGATGCTCCGGAGCAATAGAGACTGTCAGATAAGCATCTGTCAGATCCAAGCGAACCAACCAATCGTTTTCCCTGAGGCAATCTCTTAGGAGATGAATTCCCTCCATCTTGAAATGATGATAGGAAACAAAAGTGTTTAAATCTCTCAAGTTTATGACAGGTCTGAATTGACCGTTTTTTTTTTACAAGAAAAGATTGCTTAGGAAGATATCCTGAGAAAAATTGACAATTTGGATGGCTTGTTTTTCAAAAAGAGTTGAAATTTCTTATTGAACCAGAATTTGATCTTCTTTTGAAAATTTAATGGGACGAGGTCTTAATATTTGAACAGGAGGAGAGGAAAACTCTATCAAAACACCTTGAACTGTTTGAAGAATCCAAGGGTCTGAAGTTACTAGACTCCAATTTTGAGCAAAAAGAGCGAGTCTGCCACCAAGATTTTCTGGTAAAGAAAGAAGGGAAGAAGGAAAGGGAAAACTTACTTGAAGGGGGGCGAGATCTTGCCCTGGATTGCTGACCCCTTTGGAACCATGGTCTGGAACGAGACGGGAAGAACTCGGAAGTAGAGGGATCTTGAAAAGATTGTTGGAAATGTTGCTGGAACTGCTGTTGGTATTGGAATTGAGGTCTAGATTGATAGTTTGTGCGGCCAGGAAAGCAACCTCTGCCTTTCCCGGCCCTGTCGGAAAAACTGCTTGGATAAAAAATCTTACAAACTGAAGTTCTTACCTTATTCAAATTTGAAAAAGTATTAATATAATTATGAAGATCCTTTAGAAAAATGTCTCCAAAAAGAAGACCATTAGAGTCAGAATCCAATTAATTTACAGCATTGTCACAAATAATTTTAGGGTCAATTTTGCGTAGAATGTTTTTTCTACGTTCAATAATCATAGCGGTGTTAGTGTTCCCTATGAATGAGAGAATTCTTTGAACCCATGCTCTGACCAAAAAGGGGTCCAGAGAGGAATTTTCAATAACAGCCTGTTCAGAAATTTCAAAAAGTTTTGAAATAGGGCCAACCGAATCTTGGCATGTTTTCCATGCCCTACCTATGCCTTTCTTTACTTTATAACCCGGGGAACCTATACATTTTATGATTTTTGGGTCAATTTCAGGAGTAATACAGGCATTGTTGGGAAGAAGGGGATGAGGGCATTCAGCTCTCATTTTATTGTGGGCATCTTTTTTGAGAGGGTTTTTTTAATTGGAAATTAATGAAAGCTGCTACGTCCAGAGAGGGGCACCATTCAGAAGATCTGGGATGGTGTAAATCCTCTGCACAAAATCTGGAGTTACCAAGGCAGTCAAAAAATGTAGAATTCTCTTTTTTAGAAGATTTAGATTTTTTAAGGGATTTCTTAAATTTTTTAGGATTAGGGGAATCAGAGTCCGAAGACAAATAATCAGAAAAATCCTCAAAGTCAGAATTATATAATTCTTCAGTGGAAGAATCAGAGTTAAATGCTAACACCACTTTCTTAGGTTTTTTATTTGTTAAAGTCTCAGTAATTTTTTTATCCCATATGTAACCCCTTGGAATTAGGGGAAGGTTTTGCGAATGTTTTCCTTCCTTTACCGCCAGGAATTGAAGTGTCAGCAAGAGTCTGACGAGACTTAGAAAGTAATTTTTTACTAGTTAAAACAGAAACAGAACAAGGTCTTTTTCTTTTAAAAATAGTTTTAGGATTAGGCTGGTGAGATAGGAGATTAGACATGTGAGACATCATTTTTCCCATAGAATTATCAATCATCATTTGTACAGACTGAGCAGTTAAGGGTTCATTTGACTCAGTGGTTTGAGACATATTTATAAATAAAATAAAAAAGAGCAGATAAGAACTTCAGTATAATAAGACTTAAATAATGGACTATTATATTACTAATATAACCTTCTGGCTATATGAATTTAACAGTCAAAGACAAATAAAAAAAATTCTCAGACTGTAATTTTTTAAAAACACAAAGTCTGCAAGTAAATATATATATAAATAATGTATAAATAACTATTTGCCTCCACCTAGTGGTTATTGAGCCCTTAAACTTGCAGAAGAAACAAAGGCCTAGATTTGGAGTTCGGCGGTAAAAGGGCTGTTAACGCTCCGCGGGTTTTTTTCTGGCCGCACCATAAATTTAACTCTGGTATCGAGAGTTCAAACAAATGCTGCGTTAGGCTCCAAAAAAGGAGCGTAGAGCATATTTACCGCAAATGCAACTCTCGATACCAGAGTTGCTTACGGACGCGGCCGGCATCAAAAACGTGCTCGTTCTATCAGCCAATCGGAATTAAGGTAGGAATTTTCTGATTGGCTGATCGGAACAGCCAATAGAATGCGAGCTCAATCTGATTGGCTGATTGGATCAGCCAATCGGATTGAACTATATTCTGATTGGCTGATTCCATCAGCCAATCAGAAAATTCCTACCTTAATTCCGATTGGCTGATAGAATCCTATCAGCCAATCGGAATTCGAGGGACGCCATCTTGGATGACGTCCCTTAAAGGAACCGTCATTCGTCGTCTAGTCGTCGGAAGAAGAGGATGGATCCGCGCTGGAGGTCTTCAAGATGGAGCCGGTCGTCATCGGATGGAAGAAGATAGAAGATGCCGCTTGGAGAAGATGTTTGCCGGTCCGGATGTCCTCTTCTTGCCGGATAGGAGGAAGACTTTGGACCCTCTTCTGGACTTCTTCAGTGGATGTCTAGCCCCCGCTTGGGTTGGATGAAGATCTTGGAGCCAGGACGGATCGGTGAACCTGGCATGGTGAAGACAAGGTAGGAAGATCATCAGGGGGGTAGTGTTAGGTTTATTTAAGGGGGGTTTGGGTTAGATTAGGGGTATGTGGGTGGTGGGTTGTAATGTTGGGGGGGGGGTATTGTATGGTTTTTTTTACAGGCAAAAGAGCTGAAATTCTTGGGGCATGCCCCGCAAAGGGCCCTGTTCAGGGCTGGTAAGGTAAAAGAGCTTGTAATATTTGTATTTTAGAATAGGGTAGGGAATTTTTTATTTTGGGGGGCTTTGTTATTTTATTAGGGGGCTTAGAGTAGGTGTAATTAGTTTAAAATTGTTGTAATATTTTTCTTATGTTTGTAAATATTTTATTATTTTCTGTAACTTAGTTCTTTTTTATTTTTTGTACTTTAGATAGTTTATTTAATTGTATTTATTTGTAGCAATTGTGTTTAATTTATTTATTGATAGTGTAGTGTTAGGTTAATTGTAGGTAATTGTAGGTAGTTTATTTAATTATTTTATTGATAGGGTAGTGTTAGGTTTAATTATATCTTAGGTTAGGATTTATTTTACAGGTAAATTTGTTATTATTTTAACTAGGTAACTATTAAATAGTTCTTAACTATTTAATAGCTATTGTACCTGGTTAAAATAATTACAAAGTTGCCTGTAAAATAAATATTAATCCTAAAATAGCTATAATATAATTATAATTTATATTGTAGCTATATTAGGATGTATTTTACAGGTAAGTATTTAGCTTTAAATAGGAATTATTTATTTAATAAGAGTTAATTTATTTCGTTAGATAAAAATTATATTTAACTTAGGGGGGTGTTAGTGTTAGGCTTAGCTTTAGGGGTTAATACATTTATTAGAATAGCGGTGAGCTCCGGTCGGCAGATTAGGGGTTAATAATTGAAGGTAGGTGTCGGCGATGTTAGGGAGGGCAGATTAGGGGTTAATACTATTTATGATAGGGTTAGTGAGGCGGATTAGGGGTTAATAACTTTATTAGAGTAGCGCTCAGGTCCGCTCGGCAGATTAGGGGTTAATAAGTGTAGGTAGGTGTCGGCGACGTTGAGGGGGGCAGATTAGGGGTTAATAAATATAACATAGGGGTCGGCGATGTTAGGGGTAGCAGATTAGGGGTACATAGGGATAACGTAGGTGGCGGCGATTTGCGGTCGGAAGATTAGGGGTTAATTATTTTAAGTAGCTTGCGGCGACGTTGTGGGGGGCAAGTTAGGGGTTAATAGATATAATACAGGGGTCGGCGGTGTTAGGGGCAGCAGATTAGGGGTACATAAGTATAACGTAGGTGGCGGTCGGCAGATTAGGGGTTAAAAATTTTAATCGAGTGGCGGCGATGTGGGGGGACCTCGGTTTAGGGGTACATAGGTAGTTTATGGGTGTTAGTGTACTTTAGGGTACAGTAGTTAAGAGCTTTATAAACCGGCGTTAGCCAGAAAGCTCTTAACTCCTGCTATTTTCAGGCGGCTGGAATCTTGTCGTTAGAGCTCTAACGCTCACTGCAGAAACGACTCTAAATACCGGCGTTAGGAAGATCCCATTGAAAAGATAGGCTACGCAAATGGTGTAGGGGGATCTGCGGTATGGAAAAGTCGCGGCTGTAAAGTGAGCGTTAGACCCTTTAATCACTGACTCCAAATACCAGCGGGCGGCCAAAACCAGCGTTAGGAGCCTCTAACGCTGGTTTTGACGGCTACCGCCGAACTCTAAATCTAGGCCAAAGTATGCAAAAAAATATCTGTCACCAGACACGGAGCAGATGAGGAAACACAGCCGTTACACAGAGGAATTTATTTGACAACGTCAGAGGGCGGAAAATGGAGGTGGGAAGAACTTGAAGAGAAAGTGACAACACAAGATGGTAGGCCAACTGCCAGGAGAAAGGAGAAGGCTAAAGAGGAAAAAAGTAAGGGAAAAATTACATAAAATAGACGGTTATAGTGGCGGTAGAAACTGCAACAAGAAAGGTAAATAAAACCAGAAAAATAAAACTGGGAATTTAATCAAAATAAGAATTACAAAAAATGCATTGAGAAACAGAAATAATACAATGGAGAAAAGAGAAGGGTAAAAATAATATAATTAGAAAATAAAAAATGGGAAAAAACATATAAAATATATATAATAACAATACAAAAATATTTTAGAGTAATAAAATTAAATTATCCTGCAGCGAGCAGCAAAAGAAAGAGGAAGTTGGAGAACGTATTAGACAATTTATGGAAGCTATGACTCATCCTATTGGTCCATTTTTTCTGTATTCTCCAAAGTATCCATTTCATTGGTTACTTATGTTAACTCTGTGTTATCCTTACTGTTTTAATGTTGATTCTTTTTCTTCTGTATCATTACTTTTAAATGCTGCATATGAGTAGTATAAAGAAAGATATGCAAAATATGAGTCTCTGGTCTTGTAATAAAAAAAAACAGCTAATGAAACTTTGAAAAATAAATCTACATGTTAATCTCAGATGAGTCTTCTCTTTCAATGCATCATTCTATCTAGCATTTATTAAGAGCTAGATTCCAAGAGGAACGATAAATAAATCTGGCGCGCAAGCGATATTACCGCTCCACTTTGTAATACCAGCGCACACTAATGTGCACTGGTGTTACAAGTTAAGTGCAATGCGAATGCGATCTCGCGTTCGCATTGCTAGGAAGCATTGCGCTCACGAGAGTGCGCTTCCATAGGCTCCAATGGAAGCCTTGTTCTGATGCCGGCAGAGACGGCACAGAACCTAAGCGCAGCGAAGAGGGTAAGTAGCGCAGCGATTGCTGCATTTTTAAATATATATGTATGTATATGCTTATACATATATGTTTATGTGTTAATATGTGTATATACACATATTAACACACAAAAATGTACTGTATATAAGCATATACATATATATTTACTGGGTAAACCCCACAGCCGCCAACTTTGAAGCCCCAAAACTGCGTAGTGCAGTTTTTTATATATATAAAAAAGCTACATTTTTATTTATTTTTTATAAAAAACTATAATGCACTCAAATGGATATTGCTGTACTTATGACGGACTATATACACTACTGTAAGAAAGTAAGGACTCTACAACGCAAAGAAGGTGAAAATTACTTATTTGGAAACCATTGTTATGCAACTTCAGTGATATGTCTATCTGTAGTTATGCTTTTTTCTACTTTTTGTTATTTTGTCAAGAATAAAATATTGCCCAGTTGTTTTATACAATGTACCCAGTAAGAGATCACTATTGGAATGCCTTTTCATGTGTACATTTCTTTGTGTCTATGTTCATGTAATATTACTGGGTAATAAATAAACGGGGGAAAAAAACTACAATGCTCTCTATTTTAGGGGCATTTTGGGCACTTTTAGAAAATTAACCAGAGATCTAATCTCTGGTTAATTTTTTGAGCGCTAATTGCTACCAATAACCAGCCACTTGTAATAGCTGGTTATTAATCGCACACCCGCAAACGGGCAAATTTGCCAGTTTCCGTCCAGTTATCATTTAGAGCTCCCCTTGTAATCTAGGTATACAATACAGATATTTACTCCCCTCTGGTGTCTAGAACCGCTGCCTTCCCACAGTCTCTACCAAAGGCTGTTTAATCGATGTGTGTGTATAGAAGGAGGTGCTTGTTCACCAAAGGTTCCAATCAATTCACTGGGGTATATTCCACAGCTTCCTCAAAATGAAAGGATATGGCACTGAAATATTGTATCCATACACCGTAATATAAAGTGTAGCTACTCACAGTATCATGTGTTCAAAGAAAGGTTTCTCTGTGACTTTTTATCACCTTACTTTTAAATGTCTTTCTTTTTTTTTAATAATGTTATTTTTAAAAAAATATATCCACTTTATTCTCTGACTGATCTTCACATTAAATATATCTTTATAGCTAACATTTCTTGAGTGTTTAATGTATTTTAACAAACATACCATAAGATTCCTGGAAAAAGCAGGCTGATTCATGTTAGTTTCCATTTTAGGATCAACGTAAAAAAAAACAACACTTTTAATGTTAATCTGCAATACCTTTTGTTTAACACTGTTTAGAAAGAGGTCCTTGGTGTTTTGAAAGACGTCCTTAGGGATGTATTATTACTTTAGGCATGCTTGACACACAATCATATTGAATGGGGAAAATGGCTAGCAAATTAGCATTCACACTGGTTCATCTACTTCGAGAATGTCCCAATGTCATATGTGTGAAGTATAGGGCTCCCCAGCTATGAGGAATTGTGCCAGATGGCTGCTGTCTGCTGTTCAATTGCATCTATTGCTATATATTTTTAGAGTACTTAGGAATAACTCTTTCAATGGAAGCATCACCACACTAGGACTTTAATAAATCCCCTCCTGGCCATGTTTCTACCACCAATTGTAATGTTTTGTGAATAAGCAATGATGAGAGGTATTCAGACTGAAAATTTTGGCATGGGTTCCTCAAAACCCACTGCTTAGAGGCTCCACAAAACTAAATCAGGATTTGGAGAAATGTGATGCCAATTTAATCATAGCACCACAACACCACGATGAGCAAGCTGGCTGTATACAATCTAATGAAGCTGGTTCAGCTGCTGCAAAAGGTGAATGTGACATGATGACACTGTGTTTAAAAATTCTCTGATGAAGCGCATGTACGCATGCGCGAAATGCATCAGATAGCAGGTAGCTTACTTTTTCTCTGTATGTCTCCTATCTGGATGAAACCTTGGACTACATTTGGCAATTGAGGACTCAGTTTTTTCTTTCTTCCTATTTAAAAACTGTACCCTAATCAAAGTGTGTCATGCCTGCTGTTACAGAGTTTTCAGGAGGGAATTTAGGGTACTACTTTAAGAGGGTGTTAGAACCAGTGACCAGGACTATGATCCATATTGCCCATAAGTATTGCAGGAAGAAGTTTTTTCTGAGGGCAGCATTTTGCAGGGTTAGTTCTTTTGACAGAACTGTAAACATGGCACAGTTAGGGTTCCAAAGATAATGGACAACCTGCACAGGGGATAGGTGGGTAGCCCCCCCCCCCAAAAGCTCTACCTTACCCTTGCTCCAATATATATATATGTGTGTCTATGTCTGTGTATATTTAGGAGATACACTAATGGCAATGTCTATGGTATAGAACTCTGTGCTTTGAAAGTCTTCACAAAGGCTTTTTTAGAAGCCAAAACATCAACACTGTATAATGGAATTATTTTTTTGTATTATATAAGAATCCTTTGGGTATGTCCTGTGAGTGCCTGGGCAATCAATCAGTGAAGATGGAAGTGAGTGCATAGCAATAAAAGAAACATAATTTATGCTTACCTGATCCATTACTCCTGGGAATTACTCTTCTCTATCACCAGGAGGAGGCAAAGATTCTCAAATCCCAAGAGCCCTATAAAACCCCTCTCAAATACCTCAGTCTAACGTATAGCAAAGCAAAGCGAGGTAAGAAAAAAAAAAAAAAGAGCCTTATAAAGAGCATGGAAAAAAGATGTGCTAAAGAAAAAACTAACCCTAAAAAACATAGGGTGGGGTCTCATGGACTCTCACCACCATGAAACAAATAAATTTATCAGGTAAGCATAAACTTTGTTTTCTTTTATACAGGTTGTGAGAGTCCAAAATCTTTTATACCTGAGAACTAATACCCAAGCTGTGGAGTCCACGAGTAATAACATAAAGGGAGGGATTTTAAAACCTTTTTTTCACTGAGAAATTAAATCCACAACACCAATAAAATGTCTTTCTTTTTTTTTTTTTTTAATGCACTTAAAATAAATCAAACAGGCAACAAAAATCAAACAGGGACAACTGCCTGAAGAACCTTCCTGTCAAAGGAACAAAAACATCAAAATGTTAGAATTTTGTAAAAGTATGCAAAGAAGACCAAGTAGCTGCCTTTCAAATCTAGTCAACTGAAGCCTCATTCTTGAAGGCCCAAGAAGTGTCAACTAACTTAGTAAAATTAGCACTAATCCGCTGCGGAGGAGGAGGGTGACGTGCCTCCAAGTAGTCCTTGTGAATCAACCAAGTTTCAACCAAGAAGCAAAAGAAACAGCAGACACTTTTTGACCTTCCCTAGGACCATAGTTGGGAATAAACTAGTAGAAGTTTAAAGTGTAAAGTCCTTAGTAGCATCAATGTAATATTTAAATGCTCTAACAATGTCCAAATTATTCATCAATCTCTCTGAAGCATTCTTTTGATTAGGACACAAAGAAATAACAACAATCTCTTGCTAATGTTTTCTGAAGAAACAACCTGAGGCAAAAAGTCATAGTAGTCCATAAAACTGCCATATTCTGATGAAAAACAGATAAGGAGGATCACAAGAAAGTACAGATAATTCAGAAACTCTGCTAGCAGAAACTATAGCCAAAATAAATAACATCTTCTAAGAAAGCAGTTACATATCCTCCTTATGCATAGGTTCAAATAATGGAGCCTGCAAAACCCTTAACACCAAGTTAAGATTCCATGATGGAGAAATTGGAGTAATTACAGGTTTACTATGAACCAAAGCCTGAACAAAACCATAAATATATCAGGAAGATTAGCAATCTTCCTATGAAACAAAACTGAAAGAGCAGAAATCTGCCCCTTCAGAGAACTGACACATAGGCCCTTATCCAGACCATCCTGTAAGAACTGCAAAATACTAGGAATTATGAAAGAATGCCTGGAAAAGAAATCACTCTGGTTTGAACTTTGAAGTACCAGAGGAGGAAACAGATAAGCAAGCTGAAATGACCAAGGAAATACTAGAGTATCCATTAATTCTTATATAGGTTTAGGTGAAGGAAAGTGGATATGCAAAATAAGCAATATCCAAAAGACCAGGGATAAAGCACACTCACTTATAGGAATAATTTACTGAGGCTGAAACAGAAAGGTTATATGCAAAAAGTAGAAATTTATGTAGTCATAAAAATGTCAGTATAAAAACCAACATATATTAATTAATACAAAGATACAAATACCAAAATGTGATTAAACATGTAGAGACAAACAGTCACAAAAAGTCACAAAAAACATAAAACATGGGCAAAAATATGCCGGCTTAGGAAAGTTCATATGGTGCACCATAAATAAAGCAGTTCAGCATAACAGGTAAAATTGCGTTTTTATAGCAATTGAAATTGCATGTGTATGCAACAGTATAGTTCCGTATGGCTGCAGGTACAGATGCACAAGCAAAAGAGATGGCTATAAGCAAAGCTGTTATTAAAAATAACTCCAAGCAAGCAGTAGAATGCCCAATATTATTGTTCCTTCAAACCATATGTGGAGTGCCCACACCAATGCCAGCAATTTAGAGGTCAACACGGACCACCATCAGCTAATGCCAAACTCACTTAGTCAGATTGCCTTCAGCATGAACACCGACTCCACCGGTTATAAGAATGTTACCTCTTTCTTGAGCTGGTTAGAGTTCATTCAGGGCTCACTTCACCTTCAAATGGTAGATTCAAAGTGGGGGGGGATCCCACGAAAAGACGTGCTGGACACCTACGCATCCTCTTGCGCGTTTTGCTCTGACTCAATAGCAGCATGGAGCTTCTTCCTGGGTGATGACGTGACTCATAGGGAGGCATCCTCTTATTGGCCGCTCCGGTCATGTGACCTCTTTCATCACAGTATTATTTTTGAAGTGCTAATACAAGCATAATCTTACATACTTTTTGTTTGGATATTCTTTAGTTACATTAATTATTGCGGCTAACCAGGGCTGAAAAGAGAGACGAACAAGACATAACGAACACCATAAATACAGTGTAAATCAACAAAACAATAGATACTTATATTGTTCAATTTTAATTTAGTTTAGGTCAATACATAATTCAATTGAGAACTGTAGTCTACAACTATATAATTATAATATTAACAAAATATTAGTTGCGTATTACCTATGATTCGTCAAGTGGGCCCTGAGCTGGGATTTGAAAAAGAAGGTAGAGGGATCAAAAATTTAGAAAAAAGAGGGCAGAACCACTATCAGAGTATATGAGAACAAGTTATATTCTAGGCAAAAAGGAGGCAAATTCCATTTTCTGATTGAGTCCTATAGGGGACATTGTTTGTAAATTGTATATCCATTTAGTTTCTTTTTGAAGAAGTATAGTATCAATGTTGCCTCCTCGTCTATGTGGTTTGATTTGTTCCATACCAATGAATTTCAACCCTTCCACTTTGGATTCATGATATTTTGCAAAATGCCTAGTAATGAGGCTATCCACATTAAAAAACTTAATGTCCTCCCTATGTTCGTATATACGTGTTCTAAACTCTCTGTAGGTCTTACCAACGTAAAAATGTGGGCAAGAGAGCAGATATATAACTCCCATTGTAGAACAATTAATACATGTTTTAAATTTTGTGTATCTTTCTTGTGGTAGTTTCAAAAGTCTTTGTTTTTTTAACAAATGTGCAGGCTGCACAATGACTGCGTGGAGAGCATCCAACTATATTCTGCGCATGGTTTACCAACCAATTTATGGTTGTTGCCTTGGTAAATTCACTCCGGACTAAAAGGTCCTTAAGGTTGTTTGCCCTTCGCGCAGTCATTTGGGGGTAATTCCCTACATATTCATAGTAGATAGTATCATCATTTGATAGTAGGTACCAATTTCTATTCAGGATAGTTTTTAGTTTATCCCAATGTGAGTTGTATTTGGTTATGAATCTTATCTTGGAGTCATCTTTACTCTTTTCTCTTTGGCCATACAATAATGCCTGTTTATCCTGAGTTCTATCTTTATAGAGTGCTCTCTTGATGGATCGTTTTGAATAACCCCTATCGAGGAATCTTCCTGTAATTTCTTTGGCCTGTCTCTCAAAAGTGTATTGGTTGGAGCAGATTCTTTGCAATCGAAATGGATTCCTGGATAGGGGTTATTCGAAACGATCCATCAAGAGAGCACTCTATAAAGCTAGAACTCAGGATAGACAGGCATTATTGTATGGCTAAAGAGAAAAGAGTAAAGATGACTCCAAGATAAGATTCATAACCAAATACAACTCAGATTGGGAAAAACTCCTGTTAAAGAGACTACTCCCCTGGATGTACAGATTGACAACTGAGAAAGTGAGAAAGTCCGCTTCCCAGTTGTTCACCCCTGGAATACAAATCACAAAGACTAGACAGAAATTTATTTCTGCCCACAAGAAAATTTGAGACACCTCCCTCATGGCTAGGGAACTTTAAGTTTCCCTTGATGGTTGACATAAGCCAGTGCTGTGACATTTTCTGTCTGGAAACAGAGATGAGACTCTCTTTTCAACAGAGGACAAGCTTAAAGAGCCCTGAAAATTCCAGAACATATATAGGCAACCTCGCCTCCCGAGGATCCCAAACTCCCTGTGCCCTCAAAGACCCGCAAACATCTTCCCAACCTGAGAAACTTGTATCTGTACTGATCACAGTCCAGGTATGATGAGCAAAAGAAGCCATGTGAATAATTAACTGACGATCCAGCCACCTAGTCAGAGACTGACTTGTATTGGGATCTAAAAATATATTTTGAGACAGCTGAGTATAGTTTCTGCACCATTTACAAAGCATACAAAGCTAAAGAGATCTCATGTGGAAAAGAGTAAATGGAATTGCATTGGAAGCTGCAGTCATAAGACCTATAACTTCCCTATGAAGAGCAACCGAAGAGGAGAGACTGAAGAGTCAGACAGACTGACATCAATCTTAACCTTCTCTGCTCTATTAGAGAAAGACTCATGGAGACTGAATCTATTTGAAAACCAAAAAAGTTACCTTTGTTTGAGGAATCGAATAACTTTTTGGAAAATTGATCCTCCAACACGTTGTTGAAGAAACAACAAGAGTCGGTTAGTGTGAGATTGTGCTAAAGGAAAGATGGCGCTTGAACCAAGATGTCGTCCAGGTATGGAAACAAAGCACTACCCTGAGTTCTGATTGCAGACAAAAAGGCACCCAGAACCCTTTGTGAATAATCTTGGAGCTGTAGCCAGACTAAATGGCAGAGCAACAAACTGAAAATGTCTGTTTAGAAAGGCAAACCTCAGAACGTGGAAATGTTCTCTGTGAACATGAAGAGTCCTTTAAATCTATTGTGGATATAAACTGACCTTTCTGAACAAAAGGCAGAATAGTCTGAATAGTTTCCATTTTGAAAGATGGAATGCTTACAAACATAGTCAGAGCTTTTAGATCCAAAACTGGTCTGAAAGTACCCTCTTTCTTTAGAACAATGAAGAGATTTGAATAAAATGCCATCCCCTGTTCCTGCAAAGGAACTGGTACAATGACTCCCATAGCTTCCAGATCCAAGACAGAGTAGCATTTTAGCATTTACAGGATTCCTTGGAACATTGATAAAAAAAAAAACCTTCCTCTGGGAGGCTGTGTTCTGAATCCCATTCAATATCCCTGAGAATATCAAATATTCAAGATCTGGAACAGACTGAAACTAAGCCTCCTGAAAGAGGTGTAACCTGCCCTCTACAAGAACCTCTGGATCGAGGCCACACCTTTATGCAATTTTGGTAGTAGGGATAGATTTCTTACCCTGCTTTGACTTGTTCCAGTTAGCACTAGGTCTCCAGACTGATGCAGATGTGCCTTGATTCTGAGCAGCGGAGTGAACCTTTTGTTCCTTGAATCCTTATTCTGATGAAATGAACAAAAACAACAGGGAGCTTTATATTTCCCTCTGGACATTTTGTTATGAGGAAGAAAGGCCCCTTCACCTCAAGTAACAGTAGATATTATAGAATCTAAATCAGAACCAAACAATTTCTTTCCCTGAACGGAAAGAGATAATATGGATTTTGACACCATATCAGCAGACCAGAATTTAAATCATAAGGCTCTCCTGGCAAGGACTGCCTTTAATCTTCATAATATAATATACAGCATCACAAATAAAATAATTGGCACTTTTGAGTTAACCAAAAAGATTTGCACTAGAGTAATCAGAACACTGTTCTGAAAGACTAGGCAACCAATAAGTTAAAGCAACAGCCACATCAGATTGTAAAAAGGCCCTTCTATGAAAAAAAAACTGAAATTTTCTATATAAAGGGTCTTTAAAAGAAGTACTGTCTTTCAAAGGAATAGTAGTACATTTAGCCATAGTGAAAATGGCCCCATAAATCAACATTAGCTGCAAGTAAAGGATATAACTTTGTAAACCTTGCAGGAGTAAATTAATTACCCGGCTTAGACCATTCCCTAGAAATCATGTCAGAGACAGCATCAGGAATATGGAAAACCTCAGGGAGATTAACATCAGTCTTAAACACTGAATTTAAATGATTACAAGGCTTATTATCAAAACATTTAGGATCTTTAACCCCTAAAGTAAATAAAACCTCTTTTAAAAGAGAACGAATATGTTAAACTTTAAAAATAAAAAAAAGAAATATTAGTTCAACATCAGTTGAAGATTCTTCATCACCAGAGGAAACTTCACCATCTGAAGACATAACAGTATACCTGGTTTCAGGGCACATATAACTTGTAGAAGGTAAAATCTGAACTGACCTTTTACATTTCTTTGAAGGTGGGAGAGCAGCCAGTGCCTCAAACTGCAGCCTTAACAAAAGTTAAAATATTATCAACATTTTCTTTTAATGAACAAACAGAAGTGCAGGTCCATTATAGTTATAACAGTCCAGAATTTGACGTAACATGGTAGATGATGTTGGAAAAAGACAGAAGTCTATCAAGTTCAACCTATACAAATCTTAATATACTTAGCTTAAATTAAAGAAGGCGACTCATTTAATACAAGCAATCATATCTGTGAATTCTGTTTCTAGCATGAAATATATTTAAAACATTTTTAACTGTATCTAAGGTATCGGTATTTACTACCTCCTTAGTTCCACAATTTGATTGCTCTTACAGTAGAAAAAACCCTTTACGTTGCTGGAGATTAAATCTCCTTTCCTCCAGCCTTAAATTGTGACCTCTTGTTCTTGGAATAAACAGAGCTTACGCCATCTCTGTATATGGGCCTTGAATATATTTTTATTAAGTTATCATATCACTTTTCAAGCGCCTTTTTTTGTAGCCAAAGACCCAGTTTGGATAACCTCTCCTCATAGCTTAAATTCTCCATTTCCCTTATTAGTTTTGTGGCCCTTTTCTGAACTTTTTTTTTTAAAGATTTTTATTGTGCTATAGTTGTGGCTTTACAATAGTAAGCAAATACAAAGATATAAAATGCATGTACATGAATCCATTTACATTTCCTACAAAAAAAATTCAGTTCCATTGTCTGCGTCCGGCTTGATCCTGTACATATGTGTGAAGAGGCAAATTGGGATTGCCAATTATGGATCCCTTGTTGTTTCAAAAACTGATATTCTGTTGCCAGTCTTTTTATCAGGTTGATTGGAAAGAGTGAAAATGTGACTTATTGATAACATTTATAACTATAACTTGTGAAAAGAACAATAATAATTCAATAAAAGAAATTTTCCAATTCAGTCAGTTTGTATGTGTGGTCATTTGGTGGAGAAGGGGGAGGAGAAAAAAAAAGGAGGGAAGGGGAGTTAGGTGAGTGAGGAGGTAAAAGTCCTAGGGTTGTAGTTGTTGGGGGAGGGGGGTTGGTAGGGATAGTTTAGTATTTGAGGCTGCATTGTTTTTGTTTTTTTGTTATCAGTCTGTGCCTTTTTTTTTAAATTTTGTTTTCCCCCTTTCCAGATCTGAAGCATCGTTTCATGAATTTCGATTGTGCCTGATCGAATATAGTGGTAACTTTCCATTTGTAAGAGCTGATCTTCTTATCTTGACCACTCCCCTGTGGTGGGAATCACTGGGGATTAGGAGTTTAGGGCTATTGAGCATGAAGATCAGTAATATATGTTTTCCTTAATATTTTAGTTTGGGGGAGGCCTAGAAATAGCAACGTCTTAGGTCTGTTAGGTATAATGGTTTCTAGGACCCTACTCATGATGGCTGTCACGTCATCCCAGAGTTTGTGACGTGTTGTGCAGCTCCACCAAATGTGGATGGCAGTGCCTTGTTCCCCGCAGCCCCTCCAGCATCTGCCATAGTTTTAGGGTAGCTCTTTTGCAGTCTATGTGGCATAAGATAACACCTTATCAAGAATTTGTAGTTCATTTACCGTAAACTCTGGAAGATATGGAGGATGTTTAAGTGGTTCTAAAGATCCCTCTTCAGACCTGTGTTGAGAATTCAGAGTTAAGTTTGTGGTGCCAGGGAGTTTGTGTCTGGGATCAATAGAAGTTTGTATAAGATGGAGATGGAGTGTGCCAGTGTGTGGGGCATCACGCAAAGCTTTTCAAAGTTGTCTGGTAGGGGGGCGTGTCTAGCAGCCATCATGGTCGGTAGCATTATTGGAAACGGAGTAAATGGGGCTTATGGAATGGCTGTTTTTCTACCAACTACAGACATTTAGCTTGATTTCTCCAGCAAAGAAGATCTCTCTATCAGATACTGAACCATTTGATATCCGTCTTAAGTGTGATATACCTGTGAGGCACGCTATGGACCATTGGGCCTTATTGTGGCGCATTGCCGCAAGTATTACAGACTCCCCTCCCCCCCTTGTGTCGGGGGTTATCGGCACAAAATCCCTCAATTAAGCCTTACAGCGGAGGCGCTCAGATGACTTCTACGGCAATGGAGGAAGAAGACTATGCATTAATAATGACCTTACTAGCTGGGTTTGAAACTAAAATGGCAAAATACTTCGACCACCTCATACTTCTAGCACGCATCCAACACGCGGAGGAGGATGACAGCGTGTATAAGCCAGAGGGGTCAGAAGCCATGGAATCTCGCTACGGTGAACAACCCGTGGATACTGATCCTTTCCTTGCGGACCGGGTAACTCAGGGACAAGCCAGGGTCTCTTGCTGTATGAGCGCTGCGGAATGGAGCGACATACAGGATGTTCGGCAGCCTGAAAGTGGCTGTGACTCAGTTCCTCTCGCAGCCATTGAACGCAGGGCACCAATCAATCTGCACTTGTTCCCGGTCATGGCCCGGAGAGATGCGGCCGGTCTGCCGGGTGGTGTCTGGGACACAAGTAAATCTCTACAATCCAGCAGTGGAGTCCCTTTGCAGAGGTGGGTGGTAAGAGGTCACGATCTCCCCTCAGTCTGCGCAGCAGATATGCCGCCATTGACCCAGATAAGGAAGAACCCTTTTGACTTTAAGTCTGGAACACTGAGCCCATGCAAAGTGGGAATAGGATAGAGGCCTGCTACCCATCTAGGATACGCAGAATATCTTTATTCAAGGCTGCATTTTCCCCCTAATTCTGCTCATACACTTTGCATTCTAATGACTTTATCCACAGTTGAACTGTCTGTATGTTATGTTTTTGTGAGGAAGTCTTAAGGTCTGGTAGTTCAGGCACATGTTTATGTATTTATTTCTTGACCATTATAGTTTGAATGTTAAGCTCTCCTATTTGGGGCTGATGTTGGTGTCAAGGACTTAGTGCTCATAATAGTTCATAAGTAGCTGCCAGCCCAAACTAGGCAATCCCCTGGAACCCCTAGCCGTGTTAGTACATGCACCCTTCAGCACCATGTCCCTTAATATATACTAGCCAGAACAGTATAGTAGACCCTGTGCCTACAGTAATGCTGCACTACTAAACACCTGTTTTGTTAACGGATGCATGATGACTTTGTAATTGTTGTCAATTTAAACGCTAGTTTGAGATATTACATCACTCTATCACTTTATTTCCATATGTTATAACCTGTTTTGCCTCCTCTAAATAATGCTCTATATGATTTTGCTCTATGTTCTGAGAACTTTGGATAGTTAAGTTTGATCATTTTTGTGAATGCCATTAATAAGAGAGGAGCTTGCTGCTTTTTATAAATTTATAACAAGACAGTATGTCTACCAGTTATGTTCACAAATGTATGTAGTACACTATAGCAGGATATGTACAATACTTATTACTCCTTTCTTATTAGCATGTGAAAACTATACCTAACTGATATCTGTCTGTTTAATCTCCTCCTCCTTGGATATTCGGTTATTGCTGAATATATATGCTACTCCTTATCTATAAGTCTTCGCAACTCAACCATAGCTGAGATGAAAGAATATTCAGCCATGTGCCAGCAAGTTTCTCTCTCCTGCTCCTTTTGCTCCAACCGCATATCCAGAGTACTTACCAGGTTCATCCTCTCCCTTCTTATATCAGCTACATTTTATGTAGAGCAATCTATTATAGCTCCGCCTCCCCCCCCCTTAAACTGGGTCCTATAAGTATTCTAACTAGTTTTATCCCTTCATCACTACAGATCTCTTGAATAATCCGAAATCCCAAGTCAGCTATCTGACAAATATTCCCCTCACCACAAGTGGACTTGCTGATTTTTCACTATATTATTATTCTGTATTTACTTCAGTTTACAGGGAGTGGTCTTCCTGGCCTAACCCCTTACAACATAGGGACATAACTCTGTCAACATATATTCGCTATGCCCCTTATAACACTAAAAATGAGACCCTGTAATTACTCCAGAGAAACTCCACCTCTATACTCGCTAGCCAATGAAGAACTATGTATGTGTTGAATATAAGACGATAATTATTACATCCATGTCTAAGTCTTATTGTATACCTTTTCATGTTTATAATTTCTATGCACATACCCATGTGGAGTTGTATTACCTTATTCTTTTTTGTTTGTCTCAATAATAATATTTTTCAAAAACAAAAAAAGTTGTCTGGTAATTTGGCTTTTAGATGTGTTGGATTCTAGGAAGTGTTTTGTTTAGCATAGGAAAACCAGTTAGAGAGAAGCATGGGGTCCTGCATGATCTCCTCATAAGATTTTAATTTGTGTTAATTTGTGGTCATGGAGAAGGTGATAGAAGGTCTCCTGGCTTAAGTGTGGCGGCTTGGGGGGATGTGTTTGTGTGGTCGGTGTTGGGATCGCTTGGTTACTTCTGAAGGGGGTTAGGGGGGACACTTTGGTCGAGATGCTGCTAGATATGTTGGTGATGGAGTCCCAGACTGAGAAGAATTCTCTCAGCCAGGGATAATTGGAAATGTGTGTTGGCCTGAGGTTTGTGGGCAGCCACGCCGTGGTGCCCACATTGTCTCTATCTAGGATCGCCCTCTCGAGTCCTATCCATAGTTTGTCATTTTTAGAGCACCAATCAAGCAACCTATGTAGGAAGGAGGCTAGTCTATATTTGGAGATGTTTGGGACTGCCAATCCCCCGGGTTCTTTTGGAAGGTATATAGTGTGTTTATTTATTTGTGGTCTGCCCATTCCGGATATATTTTTCCAAGTCACCCTGTAATTTGTGGATATATTTATGGGGGAGTGATATAGGTAGAGTCAGTAGTATATTTAGGATTCTTGGTAGAATGTTTATTTTGAATACACTCACTCTGCCAAGCCATGATATAGATTTATTTTTCCAATTGGAGAGATCCACAATAATTGTGTTTTCGATTAGTTTGTAGTTGGATTCGAATAGTACGTGGGAGTCTGGGGAGAGATAGATTCCCAGGTATTTTATTTTACTCACTTGGAGGTGCAAGAGGCAGCTTGAGATGACTTGTGTGAGTATATCTTGTGGTGTCGATATATGTTTAATATCTCTGATTTTCTCATGTTTAGTTGGACATTGGAGACTTTCCCAAAGTTATTGAAGGCTTTCAAGACCTGCAGGAGTGAAACAGGTAAGTTTGTGAGTGTCATGGTGTGTGTGTGTTCCTGAAGTTTGGTTGTGGGATTGGGGTTATTGTTAAGGTTGTATAAAGAAGTGTAGTTCTGAGAAATGCTATAGAGAGGTGCTGGTGGGAGGAGCACAAGCGTAAGGTCATGTAACGCTTGTTCTCCAGTTCCTGGCAAGAACAGCTGGCAGAAATTATTGTGCTGAACACCCTGGACCTTGGGTGGCTCATGCAGCAACGTTATATCGCTTCCAGCACCCTTGCAGTGCCATACTAGCGCACTGAGCTGCGTACTGCACCAAATTTATGAACTGAAAAACCTTGCTTTTTTCAAGCTTTAAAATTGGGAGAAGTATTATCCCCGAAAATGCATAAGTCCTTTCCCCCTCTAATGTAAGCTTCGAGAGGGGTGACACAGAAAAAATCTTCCTGGCTGACTTCTTGAATAAAGATACCCGTACTTCACCTTAGCTCCCCTACCACAAGTGCTGCGTGAGGGGAGATATTGTGGTGGCTTGGCTTCTTAAGGTTTTCACCCAGCTGAATATTCAAGACAAGAATCTCCTGACCCGTAAGAATGGCTTACCTGTGGCTCTTCATCCTCGCTTGATCCTGGTTGTGGGGTCCTGCTGCGGTGGTCTTTGTCGCTGCCTCACTGTGATCCTGGAGTCCCGATTGGCTTAGCCGCTTTGGTGAAGTCCCACACATGATACAGAAGCAGGGTGGTCTTTTCCCCTCTACATGGAGGCTGTGAGAGAGAGACTTGCCGGAGTCGTCATGGAGCTGCTTGGTAGCAGGCTTATCTTTGCCCCCGGCGAGCTCCTATCTGGGCCTTGGAAATGGCTTGTCCAGTTTTTCTGCTCCCTCCCACCGGTGCTGCATGAGGGAGCTTCGGCAGAGTGGAATTTTATTCTCAGACTGAGCTTGCTGCCTGGGCGTGCAGATCCCATGGAGTGGGTCAGGTACTTTTGCTTCAACTCCATAGGGCTCTAACTGGAACTAGTATTGGGGTGGCTCAGGACCTTCTTTGGCCCTTGTCTACTCTAACGAGCCATGAAACTTTAGAGGATTCACAGCAAGGGTGCTTTGATAGTCCCATTCACTCTGGGCTTAGTTTATTATAGAAATTGGCTCTGCTTAAAAATAATGGTCCCTTTATCTTAAAAAGTATTTAAAGAGGTGGGATATTTGTATGTAAAAGCTGCATAAACATGAGCCAAAAGTCTATGTGTTATGAATATATGGCAGTGATATATCTTAGCCTTGCTGTAGATACTTTTTTCACTAAAATAAGGTCTTACTATTCTAAAATCGTAGATTCATAATTAGAGCAAGTAAATTGCTATTTGGAGATCTGCTTAAGATAATCATAAGAGTTCAACCTTAATTTCTTTGTAATTATATATACTCTGCTTAAGGTTGGGTTGATGTTTTAACATATAGATTTGTGTCCTTAATAGCTTGTGAAACCAATTGTTTAATACCCAGCTGGGGTCTATATAGAAGATCACTCCATTGTAAGGTTGCTGCCTATTTAAGATAGAGAAGAGGGGGTCATATTGTTTTATATTATTCAAAGACCCAAATTGAGATCATATGGTATTTACTTTGATATAATTAGAGAGCAAGTAAATTGCTATTTAGAGTTCAGTTTAAGATAACTATACGAGCCTAACCTTATTTTCTTTGTAAATATATATATATATATATATATATATATATATATATATATATATATACTTTGCCCAAGTTTAGGATGATGGTTTAAGTCTTTAATAGCTTGTGAAACCAATTGTTCAAAATCAGCTGGGGTCTATACAGAAGATCACTCCATTGATGATGTTTTAATATACAGATCTGTGTCTTTAAACAGCTTGTGAAATCAATTGTTTAGAATCAGCTGGGGTCTATATAGAAGATCACACTATTTTAAGATTGCTGTCTATTAAAGATAGAGAAGAGGGGGTCATATTGTTTTATACTATTCAAAGACCCAAACTGAGATTATTTTGAATTTACCTTGATAGGTAATCTGTAAAGGTTTAGAGGACAAGTAAAATTGCTTCTTAAAGTCTAGCATAACAAAATAGGTCATATAGGGGTCTTTTTTTTTTCTTTTTCTTTTTTTCTCTCTCTCGAAATCACTTCCATAAGGAATCTCTAATCCCTTTATAGAAAAAGGGGGAAAGAAGGGGAAAAAGAAAGTTGACATGGGCTAAATGTGGTTTTACCAAAGAAAAAACAAGTTCACCCAAGATCACCCAAGAAATGTCAACGGATATAAACTCCAGTAGCATTAATACTTCACAAACAAATGAATCAATAGATACACAATCATTAGTTGCAAGGATAACTGAAGCCTTATCCCCTAAGTTTGAATTACTTAGAAATGAGATTAAGCAAGATATTAACTCTTCAACAACTGAAATATGACAGTTCTCTAAGAGAATAACTGAAGCAGAACAAAGAATATCTGACGTGGAAGATATTATAGGAATCATAACGCAAAGATAGACGACATAAACTCTAAACTTCTAAAAACCCAGAACAAGCTAGAAGATCTAGAAAATCGTGCGAGGAGAAACAATCTTAGGATAATTGGAGTTCCTGAAGAAAAACAATATGAAGATCTAAATAAATTATTAACAGTTACAATTCCACATCTACTACAGATGCCACAAATCTATCCACAACTTGTAATAGAAAGAGCTCATAGGCTAGGATGGCAACATTTTGAGAAAGGGAAAGTTAGGCCAAGACCAATTATTGCTAAAGTTTTAAATTACCAAGACAAACTTACTCTATTACAATTTTATAGAAAAAATCAACCGATTTTTTTAGGTAGTACTAAAATAATGCTTTTCAGGATTTTTCGGCCGAAACTTCAGCAAAGAGGAGGGAGTTATCTCCAATCTGCACTAAATTGATTAATCAGGGACACCAGGCCACTTAAATATATCCAGCCAAACTAAAGATAACAATTGATAATAATACACAATTCTTTGAGTCAGCGAGGGATGCTGAAAAATTCATAGCACAGACGATATCCACAAGCTAAGTAATAGAGCCAACCTGCATGATTACAAATTTAAAATTAAATATTAAGGTCAGAGTTTTCCCTTTTTTTTCTGGTACAAAGGTCAGTCCATATACAGGGATGGTGCCTCGGCTATGGAAGGAAGGGCCCCGGGGCAATGGGAAGGGGCTTGGGCGATAGGGTTTTTTTTTTTATGATCCTTCATTCATAATAATCACACATAATGGGGAGAGAGAGTGGGAGGGGAAGGGCTGGGGTGTTTTTAATTTTTTTTTCTCTTTCTTTTTTCTCCCTTTATTTAAATAATGGAAATAGATAAGAGATGTAAATGGTCTCTTGGAATATAGGAGGACTGACATCTCCTATTAAGAGAAAGACAATATTATCCCATCTGAAAAAGATGAACACAGATATTGCCTTCCTCCAAGAAACCCATTTGAAATTAGATGAAGTAATTAAACTTAAAAATTCCTGGGTCCAGGAAGTAATTGCATCACCGGCAGTTGGAAGGAAGGGAGGAGTAGCAATTTTATTAGGGAAAAAAATGAGGGCTGAAATGGTGGCTGTCAAAGCTGATCCAGGTGGGAGATTTTTACTATTAAAAATTAGAATTACCACGATTATGTACACACTCTGTAACATATATGCGCCGAATATTATAAATTATGATTTCTGGAAAACTTTGCAAACTAAAATACTCTCCAATAAGGAGGGATTCGTAATAATTAGAGGAGATTTTAATATGGCCGCACAATATGCTTTAGATAGATTAAGGCAAGATTCTTTATTTATAAAAACAAAAAGAGATAATCTAGAAGCTAAAATTTTTCTTAAACTGTCCTACAACCTAAGCGTTAAGGATATTTGGAGATCGCAAAATCCAGATATCAAAAAATATACTTGCCTTTCTAAGGCTCATAAGACTCTCTTGAGAATAGATCTTTTCTTAATAGATGAAAAATTATATAAATTTAAATTAGAATCTGATATCCTCCCGATTACAATCTCGGATCATGCCCTGATAACTTTTGAAATATGCCCAATTGACCTAAAAAACAAAAAAAATTGATTTCATTTTCCTCAATCTCTAGCTACAGATTTAGAATTCAAAACATGGCTTAGGCATAAATTTGAGGAATATGCTCAACTAAATAGTGAATATACAAATCGACCAACTTTTTTTGGGAAGCGGCAAAAACAGTAATGAGGGGGGAGATTTTGCCATACAATATTAATAGAACTAGGAATTATTAAAAAAGGAGGAAGAAATTTCGGAAACATTATCAAATGCCTATAATAGATACATATTAAATAAAACATCTAAAACTTGGAATAAATATACACAAGCTAAAAAGGAAAGAGATACTTTCCTTATACATACATCTACACAAAAAGAACTGAAATTACAATCGCAATTATATAAATTTGGTAATAAAGCAGGTAAACTTCTTGCTAACTTAATTAAGCAAGACAGAGGCTCAGCGCCGATTTAAGCTATTCAGAAGGATGATAAATTACTCACAAATCCAGAAGAGATCTTAAATATTTTGGGTAATTATTATCAAACTCTTTATTCTTTAAGATCATCAAACAGGACGGAATGTGCAGACTTCTGAAAAAAGATTCCTTGTCCCAACATAACAGAAGAACTAAATGTAATATTGAATTCCCCTATTACCGAGGAAGAGTTTATTAAAAGTATTAAGGATATGCCTATCAATAAGGCTGCAGGCCCTGATGCCTTGCCTAATGAATTCTATAAAATTCTATCATCATCTGTTGCTCCATATTTAGCTACACTATTTAATGACATGTATATTGAAGGCAATCCGGACTCCCTTAACTTTGCCACATCTTTTACCACACTTATCTTAAAACCGGGAAAAGATCCAGCCCAGAAAGAATCTTATAGACCAATAGCCCTGTTAAATACAGATTATAAATTGTTGACCTCAATCCTGGATCGTAGATTACAAATTCTCCTCCCATCTATAATACATAAAAATCAAGTTGGATTCCTAATACATAGGAATTAATTGGCAAAAATCTGGGAACTATTCCTTACTATTGATTATTTCAAAACATAATTGAAGGAGATACAGGAGGGAGGACAAGAAAACCCAGATATGGCAGTAATTGCAATTGACGCTGAAAAAGCGTCCGATTCAGTCCATCATGATCATATCTTATATACCTTATCCAAATTCGGGTTTAAAGGCCAATTCTCCAAATTTATTGAAAACTCATCTAATAAAGCCCACACGAGGCTGGTAGTTAATGGTAGATTGTTATCAGATATAAAGTTAGCCAGAGGCACAAGACAGAGATGACCTCTTAATCCTTTGCTTTTTGATATTGCAATCGAACCCCTTGCGATTTTAATCAGACGAAACATGGAAGGTCAAGATAAAAAAAGGAGCTCAAGATAACTCTGTATGCTGATTATATTTTAATTTATATGAGAAATATCCAAATAAATATACCAAAGTTGTTGCTAAATATTAATCAATTTAGTTAATTTTTGGTTTATAAAATGAATACCAATAAATTCGAATTACTATGGATAAAACAGACTAAACAATCTCGGGAAAATATACCTTTTAAAATCATTAGGGACTCATTTAAATACTTGGGTATTGCAATTTCATTGAACCCAGAACAATGGTACAGTCTTAATATACCACTGATAATGGAATCAATAATAGATGCAATGAAAAATTGGCAGAATCTTCCTCTCTCATTATCAGGCCGTATTGCTTTATATAAGATGGTATTGTTCCCGAAAATTATTTACACTTGTCAAAATATTCCAGTATTCCTGAAAGGGAAATATATTAAGATTTTAAACATGGCTCTGAGAAAATTTATATGGCAAGGTAAAAAATCTAGAATATCACTGGTAAAGCTCTGCTTACCCAAGAAATTTGGGGGCTGCAGTTTACCAGATCTTAAGTTATATAATCTAGCATTTCTAGCCCGTATAGTAACGGACTGGATATGTGTTAAGGATTACATAACTGATAATGAGTTAGAAAATAATATAACCTCTCCATATCTCCCTATAGCATTAATACATACAAAACCTGAAGAAATTTCACCGGAAATAAAAAACTCAGAACTATATCCAATCCAATTAAGACATGGTCAAAGATTTGTAATATATTAGAAATAGATGGCAGACTTTCTAAACACTTACCATTAAAAGGGAATCCTCAATTTCAAGCCGGCCTACAATCATTACTTTTTCAAAGGTGGCAAGGTTTAGGTTTAGAAAAGGTAGTCCAATTATTGGAGATACCAGAGAGATCTATCAAAACATTTGCAGATCTTAGAAGGGATTATGAACTCCACCAGAAGGATTTTTATGCTTATTTGCAGGCAAGACATTATATCTGGAAGTTAATAAATGACTCTGGTTGGAATTGGTTATTGGGACCTTTAGATAATTGGCTGACTTAAGTGAAAAATGGCCAGATGTCAATTTATCCTTGTTATCAAATATTGAATCCATGTAAAGGCCCCAACAATATAACAAAAATAGAATCTAAGTGGGCACCGGTTTTAGCTTCGGCTCCAATAGAGGATGGTATTATACAAGTATCTATTCTATCTATGGAAGTTAACCGCACTACTTTTTCTTCTACATGGAGAGAATCCCATATTAAACTTCTTCATATGTCATATTTTACGCCTGATAAGGGGCATAAATGTGGGAATCCCCACATTAATAAATGCCTGAAATGTTCATTGTGCGGCTAACCTCATGCATATGCTATGGGATTGTCCAAAGATTAGATTGGTCTGGAATAAACTAGAATACTGGCTGCTCAAAAAGGTGGAAATCTCCCATTTGGCTCTGTCGTATGCAAATATACGCCTAGATTACGAGTTTTTGTCGTTAAGGCTGTGCGGGGCTAACAAGCCTTTTTTTCTTACCGCTCACTTAAGCCAACGCTGGTATTACAGGTTTTCTTCAAGCTGGCGTAAGCCTCAGAAAAGTGAGCGTTGAGCAAAATTTAGCTCCACATCTCACTGTAATACCAGCGTTGCTTGCGGTAGTGGTAAGCTGGCAAAACGTGCTCGTGCATGATTTCCCCATAGGAAACAATGGGGCTGAGCTGGCTGAAAAAAAACCTAACACCTGCAAAAAAGCAGCGTTCAGCTCCTAATGCAACCCTATTGTTTCCTATGGGGAAATTAATTTTATGTCTGCACCTAACACCCTAACATGAACCCCGAATCTAAACACCCCTAATCTTACACTTATTAACCCCTAATCTGCCGCCCCCGCTATCGCTGACACCTACATTATATTATTAACCCCTAATCTGCCACTCCGGACACCGCCGCCACCTACATTATACTTATGAACCCCTAATCTACTGCCCCCAACATCACCGCAACTATATTAAATTTATTAACGCCTAATCTGCCGCGGCCAACGTCGCCGCCACTATAATACATTTATTAACCCCTAAACCTAAGTCTAACCCTAACCCTAACACCCCCCTAGCTTAAATATAATTTAAATACATCTAAATAAATTTACTACAATTAAATAAATTATGATGAATATAGAAGATATTGGATGAAGCCTTCTGCCGGTCTGGAGGTCCTCTTCTGGCCGGATAGGATGAAGACCCTCTGGAGGACCACTTGTGCCCGGCTGGGTGAAGACGGCTCAAGGTAGGGTGATCTTCAAGGGGATAGTGTTAGGTTTTTTTAAGGGGGGATTGGGTGGGTTTTAGAGTAGGGTTGGGTGTGTGGGTGGTGGGTTTTAATGTTGGGAGGGGTATTGTATTTTTTTTTACAGGTGAAAGAGCTGATTACTTTGGGGCAATGCCCCACAAAAGGCCCTTTTAAGGGCTATTTGTAATTTAGTATACGGTAGGGAATTTTATTATTTTGGGGGGCTTTTTTATTTTATTAGGGGGATTAGATTAGGTGTAATTAGTTTAAAATTCTTGTAATTCTTTTTTTATTTTCTGTAATTTAGTGTTTGTTTTTATTCGTAATTTAGATTATTTAATTTAATTGTAGGTAGTTTAGGTAATTAGTTTAATTATTATAGTTTAATTGTAATTTAGGTTAGGATTTATTTTACAGGTAAATTTGTACTTATTTTAACTATTAGTTATATTGTAGCTATCTTAGGGTTTATTTTATAGGTAAGTATTTAGTTTTAAATAGCAATAATTTCTTTAATTGTAGTAAATTTATTTAGATGTATTTAAATTATATTTAAGTTAGGGGGGGTTAGGGTTAGATTTAGATTTAGGGGTTAATAAATTTAATATAGTAGCAGCGACGTTGGGGTCGGCAGATTAGGGGTTAATAAATGTAGGTAGGTGTCGGTGATGTTAGGGATGGCAGATTAGGGGTTAATAAAATTTAACTAGTGTTTGCGAGGCGGGAGTGCGGCGGTTTAGGGGTTAATACATTTATTAAAGTGGCGGCGATGTAAGGTCGGCAGATTAGGGGTTAAACATTTTAGTTAAGTGTTTCCGATGTGGGGGGGGGCTCGGTTTAGGGGTTAATAGGTAGTTTATGGGTGTTAGTGTACTTTTTAGCACTTTAGTTAAGAGTTTTATGTTACGGCGTTAGCCCATAAAACTCTTAACTACTGACTTTTAAATGCGGTAGGAGTCTTGCCAGGAGAGGGTCTACCACTCACTTTTTCAGGTGATCGTAATACCGGCGTTAGGCAAATCCAATTAAAAAGATAGGATACGCAATTGACGTAAGGGGATTTGCAGTAAGCTAAAATCATGGAAAAAAAGTGAGCGGTAGACCCTCTCCTGCCTGACTCGTAATACCAGCGGGCGTTAAAAAGCAGCGTTGGGACCTCTCAACGCTGCTTTTTAAGGCTAACGCAAGACTCATAATCTAGACGATAGTATTTCTTAGAATAGAAGAACGAATTCCTTCCAGTAAGAAAAAAATTGTTAATGTTGCTATTTTAACAACCAGATATTTAATTTTCAAAAATGGAAAGAATCTTCAGCACCTAGTATATCAGAGATTAGAAATTGCATGAAAAACAATGCATAATGGAACAATACAATACAAAATTACATGATACCCGAGATGTTTGTAACTTTTTTCAGAAATGGTCATTATTCATAAAAACCTTTCCAAAAAAAGAAATAGATTATCTAATATACCCATTTAGATATTCAGAAATGGTGTTACTAGGAATATGGTAAAAATAATATACCCAATAGCTAACCTTCTATTCCCTATATTGACTGTCTGGGTTTTTTTTTCTCCCCCTTTTCTTTCCCCTCCTACTCTCTCGTCCCCCTCCATACTGCTTATGTGGGTGGTTTAAAGTTACTTAATGCAATTAATATTAAATTACCCCTATTGCTCTAGAAAATCTAAAGAAAAAATCCAATATATTTTTATGTTGATGCACTGATCACTAATATGCCCCAGGAGGCGTAATGTAATTCTGTATGAGATATGATTTATTATTTTACAATATTGGACATTGAATAAAGATAAAAAAACCAACATAGCAACAAAAAAAGAATAAAAAATTAGGAACTGTTTTTTTGGGTTTTTTTGCGATGTATTTTTGTTATACGAATTGTTAAAATATCATGTTCAGTTCTTTTATTTTGATGCACTGATTATTAATATGCCCCATGAGGTGTAATGCAATTTTGATTGAGATACAATTTGTTTTGTTACAATATTGGATATTGAATAAAGATAAATTAAAAAAAAAAAAAAAAAAAAGAATAGTAATTTTTGAAGATGTTTGCGATTGTTTTGCTGTCTTTGTGGATTTTTCCTTTTTTGTTCTTGAGTTCATGTACATATGATTTTAGTTGTTTGCGTTTTAGGGCCTTTGCAAGGAGTGAACGTGGTTTATCTCTCTGTAGAATTGTCTTTAATGTAAGGTTTTTATTTGGATCTGTTTGAGTAAGATAGTGAGTTAAGAGTTAAGGGTTTCTCTAGCTTTTGTCAGTGACGTGGTGATGAGTTTAGAAGATGGATCTTTTTTGTGTTGTTTTTCCCTGTAGGATATTTGTGAGAGTAGGGAGCTTAATAGTTGTTTATGTTGTTTTTTCTGTTGGGCTTTCAATTGAAGGAATGCACCTCTCATGACGCATTTGTGGGCTTCCCATATGGTTGTGGGTGTGTTGTGTTCGATTTTGTTGTTGTCAAAATATTCCCTAAGCGTCTTTTCTAGGTTTATTTGATTTAGGCTGTCATCTAGGATGTGTTCATCTAGTCTCCATATGTAGGTTGTCAGTGGTGTACTTGGCCAGTGGAAGAGGCAGGAGATGGGGGGAATGATCTGACCAAATTTGTGGAAGTATGTCCGTTTTGGTGATCAAGGATAGTCCTAGTGAGACAGTCAGGAGGTAATCGATTCAAGTATGAGCCGTGTGAATGTGAATAGAAGGAGTAGTTTATCTCTGTAGGGTGCATGGTCCTCCATATGTCATATAGAAGTAACAGAGATAATTGTGTGTTTACAGACTTTAATACTTTTTTAGGGTAGGAGGAGTGGCTATTTGAAGTGTCTAATTGAGGGTCAAGGGCAAGATTAAAATCTCCTCCTAAAAAGGTAATGCCTTTTGAGTGCTCGAGAAGTTTTTGTGTTACTTTTTGTACTTTTTAACTTTTTCGGTAGGTAGATGTTGGCAAGAGTAATTGGTATTGTTGGGTTTATGCCCCTTTAACATTATAGTTACATTGCTGAAGCTAAAGCAGCCCACTGCAGAACGCTATTTGGCTGAGGGGTGACGTTTTTACCTCTTAGCCAATAGCCGTGCGTAAAATCCAGCTTGGCGCTCAGTGCGGCGAATGCTGCAAATAAATAAAGGAGCTTTCAGCATGAAGTATTTTATACTTCTTGAATCAAAGCTCCCTTTATTTGTTCCAATGGTAAATCCTAGAGTTTCACAAACACTAGAATTTACCATCACTTTAAAGAAGTCTGTTTTCATGACTTAGAAAAGTAAAGTATATAGCAAGAGATGCTAGGAAAAGAGAGAAAATGAGTAGACCAATCTGTGATCCATAGCAATAAATTCTACAGAGTTGGTGAAGCATAAGACTTAAAGCAATGAGTTTATAGCTATAATTCAAATAAATAGTGCTTGCAATATGTAAAACTCCATACAGTGACAGTCAGTTTATAGCTATGATTCAAATAAATAGTAATTGCAATGTGTAAAACTCCATAAAAACAGTGGCAGTGAGTTTAAAGCTATGGGAACAACATCAAACCCCCTACCCTTTACCTCATGAGGAGAAGTTTTGTTCTTTGTCTGAATGCCTGAGCTTATTTGTTCTGCACAGTTGTCTCCTTGTTCTTCTGTGACACTCTGATCCAGATTTCTTTCTAATTACTTTCACCAGGAGGGGGGACTGGATTATGCAATGGAAAGCAAGTGAGCTGGCAAGTTAACCACAAGGGGAAGAAGGGAAGGCTGTATGCAGGGCAGACCATGTGGGTTTTCACATGACATCCATACTGAATGAGTAACCCTGCCCTCCCATGCCAGACATCCCAACTCTCCCTGAAGTTCAGGGAGTCTCCCTGATTGTAATAGTGGCTCCCTGATGCCAGCAAATGGAGTACAGTCTCCCTGAAACTACAAGTGCTATGATCCAATGTGACCCAAATCCAGAAAAGTGTTTCTTTAAGGAATGCCTTTAGTTGCTGGGACTTTAAAGAACCCTCAAAGCATGCATCAGTAACCAAAAAGCCCCCACTGATTTTAATAAAATAAAACGCAAATACTATCTTATTTACTGCACGTAATTAAACTTAATTTTCTAAAATATTTAAGCATTCAACAAGCGTACGATCACTGGAAAATAGGTTTGCTGTATCTGGTTGTGCAATAAAGCTAATTTTTTTTTAATGTGACTTTAGTGGGAAGCTACTTTAATGATACGTCTCTATCTTATTTAGGGTTTCAAGGTGTCCAATATATAATTGGGAGGGGTGGGGGTGGGGTGGAGGCGCAGTAGCGGGTGAAGCCACCTCCCTGAAATGAGGTTTTGCAGGTTGGGATGTCTGCCATGCTGTCAGCCAATGGAAGGTTACGAGCCCTTATTTTTATATTTTTAATGAGACTTGTGCTTAGGAGTCCTAATGGAGACTGAATGTGAGAACTTAGAAATCTCTTACAGAAGCAGACTGAGGATGTGTAAAGTGCTCTCAGGCAGGGCAGATTTAAAAAAAAAAATGACCTTAGATCATGACAGTATTTTGTAAGTTTTTTTTTTACTATAAGCTTTTTTATTATTATTTTAAACTAACCCCCTGACCCCCCTCCTAAAAAAAACTTACTGAAAAAAACAAACTTACTGTCCTACCTCGCATTGGCATTGTGTTAAATTATTATTGATTTGATTTTGTTTTGCCCAAAAAACTCATGGGGCCCTGCCCCTAATCCCCCACTGTAGTTTATTATGTAAATAAAATAGGATTGGGCCAAAATATTTTTTTGGAATAAAGAGATACACTGAGTGTAAGTAATCGTTTAAATAATTTCGTTTTTTTATTTCTGGTGAAGAAAATAGGAGCTGTATATGGAATAGGGTGGATCATGTATAAAATAATAATAAAAAAAGAAACTGAACAGATTGGGTGAACATTGGACAGGTATTCTAAAATTAATCAACACTTCATGCGACACTCGTACTACAAAGATTTAGCTACAATGAGTGTTAGCCTTTTAAAAACTGGTTATTACAATACTATCAGGCAGGAGTATTCAGTGATTCCCTCTCTTTTGTTTTATATTTTTTGGTATAAAAAAAGTACATTGTGTGTCCAGCTATAACAAACAGGATAGAAATGATAACTAGGAGTCCAAACTGCTGAGGTTGCGGAGCTAAAATGACCATGATAAAATGGACTAAATCCATCAGATAATTCATTGAGCTTTGCACGCCATTAACTACTCCACGCTCAGATTCTGGAATATTCTCCTGAAGAAGCTGTGTCACCGTCAGATCAAAGGACCAAAGACCTACATGTAAGAAATAAATAATTAAAATCCAATTAAAATTCTTTCAAACTCCTCTTCTAGATGTAGAAATAATTTGTAGAGGTGGTTGCTTATTGCCAATAATAAAGGATATGTACCACGACAAATAATTAGTTGGCTTACCATGAATGGTCTTCATTAAACAAGGAGATTAAAACCTGGTCAGACCAGATTTTATTATCTTTGCATGTGGCATTATACAACTAATTATACCTTATGAGTACAAAAATATAGCCTGATATATTCTGATTAGACAACAGTAATGTCATTTTGCTGTGCCATGGTGTGTTTAATGGCTGCCTAACATATGCAAGTTAAATTCATAAAAAAAAACAAATCTATTATTCTGGCAAATATATTACAAGTATTAATGATATTTTAAAATAAATATATACACATTACTCAAAAACAATAAATAACCATGCAAGGAAATGGGGAATCCCAGAAATAAATATTGTGACATTTTAATGAAACATCAAACTGAAGAAACATTGTGCAAGCAGTATAAATCCACAAGCAGGAACTACAGATACCCTGGTAACTCCCTGAAAATTCAGTCTGGATTAATTATTTCCTTTAATAGCTGTTGACACTGATAAATGTAAGAAGCAGCAAATTATTCTGATTGTAACAATGTGGCCATGCAGAATTTTAGTTTGATTAATTGATGATAACATTAAAACTATAGAATTGTTAGACTGGGTGCTAGGAGGGAGACCCATAAATTAGGGGAAGTATTACATTGGGGAAGGCTGTATAGTTGGGCTGAGTCATGTAAGGAAGTATTAATTGCAGATGGGGTAGGTTTTCAGGGATGTAGTGAGAGGCCAGGTACTGGTTAGATATAATTGCAGTTAAGTTGGTTGCAGTTAATAGTGTAGCAGACAATTGCAGGTAAACGTCATTGCAGTGTGGGGAGGGGGGTCTGAGAAATCATGATAAACTTTAATGCCATGGTACTTTAACATTGGCGCTAATGTTATCTCAGTGTGGTGGACAATTCATTTGTGATCTGTAACTTTGAATTATTCACTGCCTTAAAAGGATACTAGACCCAAAAATGTTCTTTCATTATTCAGATAGGAGAGCATACTATTTTAAGCAACTTTCTAATTTACTCCTATTATGAATTTGTCTTCGTTCTCTTGCTATCTTTATTTAAAAAAACAGGAATGTAACGCTTAGGAGCCGGACCATTTTAGGTTCAGCACCCTGAATAGCTCTTGCTTATTGGTGAATGCAGGCATTGCAACTGGACACACTGTTGCTCAGGGGCGGTTCTAAACTATAAAATTAGTAAGTTCAAAATGTTGACTGCATTGCTATCAAGGGTACTGGGGATACTAGTGGGGGGACCCCGACTTCTACTATCTATATTTGCTTTTTTTTCCCCTTCTACATCCATTATCTCTCTACTTGCACAACACAGATCACTGGGCAAGTCGAATAGCACAACCTTGTAAATTCATGGCACCTGGAACTTTTGTGGTTTAGGGGAGCTAGCGTCATGAATACATGTGAATAGCAGCAACCTAGGAAACACTTCAGTTACTGATATTCTTGTTTAGCAACTCCCTCAGAAAGTAATATGCTCTATTAATTCATAGCCAACAGGAGTTTGATCATATGCAAACCACTGATCTGTCGCTCTGTATCTAACAGCTGTCTCTTTAGCTTGGGGAGTTTCAGTGCTAAGCGTTATATTTGTACGACCCTTAGCTTTTTTTTTCATGAAGATAAAACAGTTTTACAAGTAAACATTATAAAGCACAACAAAGTGCAATTCAAGCTACATGGGTATGAAAGATTGGGGCTGCTTTATAGTTGATCTGCTTTTGTAAAATAAATACATTTTAGCGCTTTTATGTATATATGTATATATCAATAGATCTTTTTAGAAAACAATATAAACTCTCTGAAGTGGTTTGTCTCCGCATATATCTACGTATAGGTTGGTATATGAGGGGGCAAACTGCTATTCTCCATCTCTGCAGGTTCAAAATAAATAAAAACAAAATAATTATGTTTCAAAAGAAATTTAGGCCTATATTTGGAGTTTGGCGGTAGCCGTGAAAACCAGCGTTAGAGGCTCCTAACGCTGGTTTTAGGCTAACTCTGGTATTTGGAGTCACTCAAAAAAGGGTCTAACGCTCACTTTTCAGCCGCGACTTTTTTTTTTTTTCCCCTTACGTAAATTGCGTATCCTATCTTTTCAATGGGATTTTTCTAACTCCGGTATTTAGAGTCGTGTCTAACGACAAAACTCCAGCCGCAGGAAAAAAGTCAGTAGTTAAGAGCTTTCTGGGCTAACGCCGGTTTATAAAGCTCTTAACTACTGTACTCTAAAGTACACTAACACCCATAAACTACCTATGTACCCCTAAACCGAGGTCCCCCCACATCGCCGCCACTCGATTACATTTTTTTAACCCCTAATCTGCCGACCGCCAACTACGTTATACTTATGTACCTCTAATCTGCTGCCCCTAACACCGCCGACCCCTATATTATATTTATTAACCACTAATCTGCCCCCCACAACGTCGCCTCCACCTGCCTACACTTATTAACCCCTAATCTGCCGAGCGGACCGCACCGCTACTATAATAAAGTTATTAACCCCTAATCCGCCTCACTAACCCTATAATAAATAGTATTAACCCCTAATCTGCCCTCCCTAACATCGCCGACACCTAACTTCAATTATTAACCCCTAATCTGCCGACCGGAGCTCACCGCTATTCTAATAAATGTATTAACCCCTAAAGCTAAGTCTAACCCTAACACTAACACCCCCCTAAATTAAATATAATTTTAATCTAACGAAATTAATTAACTCTTATTAAATAAATTAATCCTATTTAAAGCTAAATACTTACCTGTAAAATAAATCCTAATATAGCTACAATATAAATTATAATTGCATTGTAGCTATTTTAGGATTAATATTTATTTTACAGGCAACTTTGTAATTATTTTAACCAGGTACAATAGCTATTAAATAGTTAAGAACTATTTAATAGTTACCTAGTTAAAATAATTACAACATTACCTGTAAAATAAATCCTAACCTAAGTTACAATTAAACCTAACACTATACTATCATTAAATTAATTAAATAAAATAACTACAATTACCTACAATTAAACCTAACACTACACTATCAATAAATTAATTAAATACAATATCTACAAATAACTACAATGAAATAAACTAACTAAAGTACAAAAAATAAAAAAGAACTAAGTTACAAAAAATACAAAAATATCTACAAACATAAGAAAAATATTACAACAATTTTAAACTAATTACACCTACTCTAAGCCCCCTAATAAAACAACAAAGCCCCCCAAAATAAAAAATGCCCTACCCTATTCTAAATTACTAAAGTTAAAAGCTCTTTTACCTTACCAGCCCTGAACAGGGCCCTTTGCGGGGCATGCCCCAAGAAGTTCAGCTCTTTTGCCTGTAAAAAAAACATACAATACCCCCCCCCAACATTACAACCCACCACCCACATACCCCTAATCTAACCCAAACCCCCCTTAAATAAACCTAACACTAAGCCCCTGAAGATCTTCCTACCTTATCTTCACCATACCAGGTTCACCAATCTGTCCTGAAGAGCTCCTCCGATGTTCTGATCCAAGCCCAAGCGGGGGGCTGAAGATGTCCATGATCCGGTAGAAGTCTTCATCCAAGCGGGGCAGAAGAGGTCTTCCATCCGATTGAAGTCTTCATCCAAGCGGGGCAGAAGAGGTCTTCCATCCGATTGAAGTCTTCATCCAGGCGGCATCTTCTATCGACATCCATCTGGAGCGGAGCGGCAGCATCCTGAATACCTCCGACGAGGAACATCCATCCTGGCCGACGACTGAACGACGAATGACGGTTCCTTTAAATGACGTCATCCAAGATGGCGTCCCTCGAATTCCGATTGGCTGATAGGATTCTATCAGCCAATCGGAATTAAGGTAGGAATATTCTGATTGGCTGATGGAATCAGCCAATCAGATTTAGCTCGCATTCTATTGGCTGATCGGAACAGCCAATAGAATGCGAGCTCAATCTGATTGGCTGATTGGATCAGCCAATCGGATTGAACTTGATTCTGATTGGCTGATTCCATCAGCCAATCAGAATATTCCTACCTTAATTCCGATTGGCTGATAGAATCCTATCAGCCAATCGGAATTCGAGGGACGCCATCTTGGATGACGTCATTTAAAGGAACCGTCATTCGTCGTTCAGTCGTCGGCCAGGATGGATGTTCCGCGTCGGAGGTCTTCAGGATGCTGCCGCTCCGCTCCAGATGGATGTCGATAGAAGATGCCGCCTGGATGAAGACTTCAATAGGATGGAAGATCTCTTCTACCCCGCTTGGATGAAGACTTCAATCGGATGGAAGACCTCTTCTGCCCCGCTTGGATGAAGACTTCTACCGGATCATGGACATCTTCAGCCCCCCGCTTGGGCTTGGATCAGGACATCGGAGGAGCTCTTCAGGACGGATCGGTGAACCTGGTATGGTGAAGATAAGGTAGGAAGATCTTCAGGGGCTTAGTGTTAGGTTTATTTAAGGGGGTTTGGGTTAGATTAGGGGTATGTAGGTGGTGGGTTGTAATGTTGGGGGGGGTATTGTATGTTTTTTTTACAGGCAAAAGAGCTGAACTTCTTGGGGCATGCCCCGCAAAGGGCCCTGTTCAGGGCTGGTAAGGTAAAAGAGCTTTTAACTTTAGTAATTTAGAATATGTTAGGGCATTTTTTATTTTGGGGGGCTTTGTTGTTTTATTAGGGGGCTTAGAGTAGGTGTAATTAGTTTAAAATTGTTGTAATATTTTTCTTATGTTTGTAGATATTTTTGTATTTTTTGTAACTTAGTTCTTTTTTATTTTTTGTACTTTAGTTAGTTTATTTCATTGTAGTTATTTGTAGATATTGTATTTAATAATGTATTGATAGTGTAGTGTTAGGTTTAATTGTAGGTAATTGTAGGTATTTTATTTAATTAATTTAGTGATAGTATAGTGTTAGGTTTAATTGTAACTTAGGTTAGGATTTATTTTACAGGTAATTTTGTAATTATTTTAACTAGGTAACTATTAAATAGTTCTTAACTATTTAATAGCTATTGTACCTGGTTAAAATAATTACAAAGTTGCCTGTAAAATAAATATTAATCCTAAAATAGCTAAAATGTAATTATAATTTATATTGTAGCTATATTAGGGTTTATTTTACAGGTAAGTATTTAGCTTTAAATAGGAATAATTTATTTAATAAGAGTTAATTAATTTCGTTAGATTAAAATTATATTTAATTTAGGGGGGTGTTAGTGTTAGGGTTAGACTTAGCTTTAGGGGTTAATACATTTATTAGAATAGCGGTGAGCTCCGGTCGGCAGATTAGGGGTTAATAATTGAAGTTAGGTGTCGGCGATGTTAGGGAGGGCAGATTAGGGGTTAATACTATTTATTATAGGGTTAGTGAGGCGGATTAGGGGTTAATAACTTTATTATAGTAGCGGTGCGGTCCGCTCGGCAGATTAGGGGTTAATAAGTGTAGGCAGGTGGAGGCGACGTTGTGGGGGGCAGATTAGGGGTTAATAAATATAATATAGGGGTCGGCGATGTTAGGGCAGCAGATTAGGGGTACATAAGGATAATGTAAGTAGCGGCGGTTTACGGAGCGGCAGATTAGGGGTTAATAATAATATACAGGGGTCAGCGATAGCGGGGGCGGCAGATTAGGGGTTAATAAGTGTAAGGTTAGGGGTGTTTAGACTCGGGGTACATGTTAGGGTGTTAGGTGCAGACGTAGGAAGTGTTTCCCCATAGCAAACAATGGTGCTGCGTTAGGAGCTGAACGCGGCTTTTTTGCAGGTGTTAGGTTTTTTTTCAGCTCAAACAGCCCCATTGTTTTCTATGGGGGAATCGTGCACGAGCACGTTTTTGAGGCTGGCCGCTTGCGTAAGCAACTCTGGTATCGAGAGTTGAAGCTGCGTTAAATATTCTCTACGCTCCTTTTTTGGAGCCTAACGCAGCCTTTATGTGGACTCTCAATACCGGCGTTAGCTACGCGGGTCCTTACCGACAAAACTCTAAATCTAGGCCTTAGTGACTTCAGGAAAAAAAACATTAAAAAAAACCCTCCCTCTTAAAGCTGTACATCTACACAAAAATTATTGCGACCTCAAGGCTCTTTGATGTTGGATCGAATAGTAAAGGGACACAAGCTCAACTTTAAGCCAGATTGATCCCTCAATGCATTGGGTCCTAGAACCTAAATTCAGTACATGCTTAGTATCTCTTATATAGCTGGGAAGCCCCTGTATCAAAGGTTGTAATGCATTGTAAAGCCGTTAAGATAATTGTTTGAATAATGATCTAATGCCACTGACTATGGCCTCTAGTTATTAAGCTCCTTAATTTTCTTGCATTCGCCGGCCCAATACGCTCGCCTAAGTTCGCCTCACATCGCCGTCGCGGACCTGAATACGTTCGCAAAAGTTATCAAAAAAGCTGTCAAAAAGCAGCGCACCAAGTACGGGGTGATGAGCAGCGGACTGTGATAGTTATCACTCATCTGATCTCGCTGCTCTTCGGCTTTTTTACAGCTTTATTGATAAGCTGTCACTAAGCACCCACACTATACTATACTGTTCTACCCCCTATACCGCCGCCCCCGGAGCCCCCCGCAACTAAATAAAGTTATTAACCCCTAAACCGCTGCTCCTAGACCCCGCCGCAACTATAATAAATGTATTAACCCCTAAACCACTGCTCCCAGACCCCTCCGCCACCTACATAATACCTATTAACCCCTATCCTGCCCCCCCTATACTGCCGCCACCTATAATAAAGTTATTAACCCCTATCCTGCGGATCCCAGACCCCGCCGCCACCTATATTAAACTTATTAACCCCTAATCTGCCCCCCTACACCGTCGCCATCTATATTAAACTAATTAACCCCTATCCTGCCCCCCCTATACCACCGCCATCTATATTAAACTAATTAACCCCTATCCTGCCCCCCTATACTGCCACAACCTATAATAAAATTATTAACCCCTAAACCTAAGTCTAACACTAACCCTAACACTCCCCTAACTTAAATATTAATTAAATAAATCTAAATAATATTACTCTTATTAAATTAATTAATCCTATTTAAAACTAAATACTTACCTATAAAATAAACCCTAATATAGCTACAATGTAATTAATAATTACATTGTAGCTATTTTAGGATTTATATTTATTTTACAGGTAACTTTGTATTTATTTTAACTAGTTACAATAGTTATTAAATAGTTATTAACTATTTAATAACTACCTAGCTAAAAAAAATACATTACCTGTAAAATAAATCCTAACCTAAGTTGCAATTAAACACTATCATTAAATTAATTAAATAAATTAGCTACCAATACCTACAATTAAATACAATTAAATAAACTAAACTAAATTACAAAAAAACAAACACTAAATCACAGCAAATAAAAAATATTACAAGAATTTTAAACTAATTACATCTAATCTAAGCCCCCTAATAAAATTAAAAAAAAAACAAAATAATAAAAGTCCCTACCCTATTCTACATTACAAAGTAATTAGTTCTTTTACCAGCCCTTAAAAGGGCTTTTTGCGGGGCATGCCCCAAAGTAATCAGCTCTTTTGCCTGTAAAAAAAAATACAACCCCCCCCACTAACATTAAAACCCACCACCCACATACCCCTACTCTAACCCACCTAAACCCCCCTTAAATAAACCTAACACTAACCCCCTGAAGATCTCCCTACCTTGAGTCGTGTTCACCCAGCCGGGCCGAAGTCATCATCCAAGGGGCGCTGAAGAGGTCTTCCATCCGATAGAAGTCTTCATCCAAGGGGCGCTGAAGAGGTCTTCCATCCGATAGAAGTCTTCATTCAGGCGGGCCTTCAATCTTCATCCATCCGGAGCGGAGCCATCTTCAAACGAGCCGACGGGGAGCCATCCTCTTCAACGACGACTACCAGACGAATGAATATTCCTTTAAGTGACGTCATCCAAGATGGCATCCCTCGAATTCCGATTGGCTTATAGGATCAGCCAATAGAATGCAAGCTCAATCTGATTAGCTGATTGGATCCAGCCAATCGGATTGCACTTGAATCAGATTTTTCCTACCTTAATTCCGATTGGCTGATAGAATCCTATCAGCCAATTGGAATTCGAGGGACGCCATCTTGGATGACGTCACTTAAAGGAATATTCATTCATTGGGTAGTCGTCGGTTGAAGAGGATGGCTCCGCGTTGGCTCGTTTGAAGATGGCTCCACTCCGCTCCGGATGGATGAAGATTGAAGACGCCGCCTGGATGAAGACTTCTATCGGATGGAAGACCTCTTCAGCGCCCCTTGGATAAAGACTTCTATTGGGTGGAAGCCCTCTTCAGCGCCCCTTGGATGAAGACTTCGGCCCGGCTGGGTGAACACGACTAAAGGTAGGGAGATCTTCAGGGGGTTAGTGTTAAGTTTATTTAAGGGGGTTTAGGTGGGTTAAAGTAGGGGTATGTGGGTGGTGGGTTTTAATGTTGGGGGGTTGTATTTCTTTTTACAGGCAAAAGAGCTGATTACTTTGGGGCATGCCCCGCAAAAGCCCTTTTAAGGGCTGGTAAAAGAGCTGATTACTTTGTAATGTAGAATAGGGTAGGGACTTTTATTATTATTTTTTTTTTTAATTTTATTAGGGAGCTTAGATTAGGTGTAATTAGTTTAAAATTCTTGTAATATTTTTTTATTTTCTGTAATTAAGTGTTTGTTTTTTGTAATTTAGTTTAGTTTATTTAATTGTATTTAATTGTAGGTATTGGTAGCTAATTTATTTAATTAATTTAATGATAGTGTAGTGTTAGGTTTAATTGTAACTTAGGTTAGGATTTATTTTACAGGTAATTTTGTATTTCTTTTAGCTAGGTAGTTATTAAATAGTTAATAACTATTTAATAACTACTGTACCTAGTTAAAATAAATACAAAGTTACCTGTAAAATAAATATAAATCCTAAAATAGCTACAATGTAATTATTAATCTTAGGGTTTATTTTACAGGTAAGTTTTTAGTTTTAAATAGGAATAATTTATTTAATGATAGTGTAGTGTTAGGTGTAATTGTAACTTAGGTTAGTTTTTATTTTACAGGTAAATTTGTCTTTATTTTATCTAGGTAGCTATTAAATAGTTAATAACTATTTAATAGCTATTGTACCTAGTTAAAATAAATTTAAATTTGCCTGTAAAATAAAAATAAATCCTAAAATAGCTACAATATAATTATTAGTAATATTGTAGCTATCTTAGGGTTTATTATAGGTAAGTATTTCATTTTAAATAGGATCAATTTAGTTAATAAGAGTAATTTTTATTTAGATTTATTAAAATAATATTTAAGTTAGGGGGATGTTAGTGTTAGACTTAGGTTTAGGGGTTAATTAGTTTAATATAGATGGCGGCGGTATAGGGGGGGCAGGATAGGGTTTAAAAATTTATTATAGGTGGCGACGGTGTAGGGGGGCAGATTAGGGGTTAATAAGTTTAATATAGGTGGCGGTGGGGTCCGGGAGCGGCAGTTTAGGGGTTAAACAATTTATTTAGTTGCGGCGGGGTACGAGATCGGCAGTATAGGGGTCAATAAATTTATTATAGTTGCGGCGTGGTCCGGGAGCGGTGATTTTGGGGTTTAATACGTTTATTAGAGTGGCAGTGGGCTCCGGGAGTGGCGGTTTAGGGGTTAACATGTTTAATATTGCTGGTGACGGTGTAGGGGGGCAGATTAGGGGTGTTTAGACTCGGGGTACATGTTAGGGTGTTAGGTGCAGACATCTCCCATAGGAATCAAAGGGATGTCGGGCAGCAGCAAACATGAACTTTCGCTATGGTCAGACTCCCATTGATTCCTATGGGATCCGCCACCTCCAGGTACGCTGGGCCGGAAAAGTTCCGAGCATACCTACTAGTCATTTGATAACTAGCAAAAGTGGTCAGATTGTGCCGAACTTGCGTTCGGCACATCTGGAGTGACATAAGAATCGATCTGTGTCAGACTATGTCCGGCGGATCATAGCTTACGTCACAAAATTCTACTTTTGCCGGTGTGTAGGGCTTGATTACTTAGGTGAATCAGCCTTGCCACAAATACGCTGTGGAATTCCAGCGTATTTGAGGTTGACAGCTTAATAACTAGAGGCCCATAAGTCTTCCTTGTACAACTACCAGTAATTTATGTACCTTCGGAAGGAGATGGAACACTGGAACTACAGGATGTTCTACATAAAGAAAGTTAAATGTATTTTTAGAAAAAAGAACTTGTTCTATAGCATCATTCAAAAAATGCCTTAGTTCCCTATGATACCTGGCAGTTGGATCACTGCTCTAAACACTATAGCTTGAGTGTTCTTTTAATTGTCTTAGTGCCACCCAATAGGGAAACCCAGGATGGAAGAGACCTTGATGTGGTACCTGGTCTTTTCCCACTTTGCAAGATGTGGTAACTCAGCAGTGGACCTATTCAACAGAGGGCCCTGGTGCAAAATTTATTTTGGGCCCCCCAAAGGTAACACAGTAGTAAGTAATAATAATAATTTACATGCTGCTTTGTACAATCATTTTGAAGATAAATAGATGGACTTGCAACCTGCACTAATAAAAGGCTCCCCTGCATTAGGATTATACACATTCTGCACAAGTCTTTGTATAGATTGGCCCCCCATTACTTGGGCCCTGGTGCCACTGCACCATTGGTAGTTCTGCCCCTTGAGTTAACTAACTCTTCCAGTTTTGCTTTTAATCTTAGCTGAGTACTTGCAAGTGAGTGCTAGACTTCCTCTATATGTTGTGTGTGTATATATATATACTATTACTCTCATCAATAAAGAGTGACAACCCTGCATGCTACTGTTCTGGTGGGTGCTATACTCGAGTCCAGCCTTGGGACAATTGTTTTTTCATGATATATGAAGGCTTTCACTCAAGAGTAAAATTGAGATTAAATATGATCTTTATAAAGCCATTTGGCTGATTTTAACAGGTACTTACAGGTAGTAATGACCTTTTTAACAATTGTAGTGCATATCCAGGGGTACTTTGACTCTGAGGGCTCCATTTATGAAGCAATGGATGCTGCTGCTTAACCTTTTAGGTGACGGATTGAAATCATCCTGATGGACAGCCCCTGCTAGCGGCCGATTTGCCACTATTGAGCAGGGGGCAGCATTGCACAAGCATTTCACAGGCATATGCTGTCGACATTTAGCAATGTCCACTCGACATTTAGTAAATCTACCCCTGACAATCTTTTTTTGTTCATATTATTTTGTAACATAAGAACCTTTTGTTTTACTTTAATAATGTGGTACATGCTGTGTACTTTTCTTATACTTACGTTATTTTTAGAGATATGGGTATAAACATTAAGCATTTGGAGGTATATTAGAAATAATTGAATATGCCTACTATTATTCTAGTTAGCAAGTCCAAATATAGTTATAAGTGGTTTACTTTATGTGAAGTATTAGCCAGTACTTAAATTAGATTACTATTTACTAGTAAGAGCGCCCTCACCAGTTACTTTTTTCCATGTTATGAAGTCCATGACCCAGACAGTGTAGTTATACTTGTGGTTACTCATTGTATCTTATGTACTTATACTCATTGGCTCATTAGTATGCCACAATTCCTTTCTTTACCTCTTTTTTTACCTCTTTTTTAATTTATTTTTAAATGTATTACCATTACTAGTAATAGATATAATTAGTGAGAGTAAATGTTTATTATTCTAAGTTATACTGCCTCTTAGGGGTATATTTAACAATATGCGAGCAGACATGATACAAAGTAGCGTATCATGTCTGCTGCACATCCGGCATTTATTATTCCACCAGCAGTTTTTGTGTACTGCTGGTGTAATGCCGCCCCCCTGGTAGATTCGCGGCCAATCGGCCACTAGCAGGGGGTGTCAATCAACCAGATCGTAATCAATCGGGTTGATTTCTGTCCGTCGTCTCAGAGCAGGCGGGCAAGTTATGGAGCAGCTTCATAACTTCTGTTTCTGGCGAGCTTCAAGGCTCGCCGGAAACAAGGGGCCTCAATCTCCATACGGAGCTTGATAAATATGCCCCTTAATCTCAATATTACTACATCTTATTGTGTAAAATTTGGTCAATTTGGTTTACCCTGGTAACTCCATTGTAGAGCTCAACTATTGTTTAATGATTACATTATTATTTTTCTTGTCTCTGCCTCTTACTGTTATATGCAGACTTCCATCACATGACAAACGCAGTGAGTTCAGGTTTAAATATTTCCAGTTTTTCCTTTTGACCCTTTTTCAGCAAACCTTTAAGACTTAAATATGAGTTAGATGAGTAAAATCCAATAATTAACATCAGTACCTAACTCACTGACATAGGGGGCAAACATTGTTTTATGTCTCAAAGGCTGGTTCACTAATAGTAATTTTCTATTGGTATCAATTTACATAATGAGTCTGTTTTTAGCAGTCTTGGATAGCAAACTAAGAATATGCCCTGTAATAATGAAGTACCTTTCAAAAAAGCTGGTACCATAATAATGTCCCTCATTAGATGATACTTAGCTGTCAGAGCTTAATTTCATTCTTCTGTTGTTAAATTTAAAGAATAGTAGCTTAGAGTCACAGTAGCTTGTTTATAGGATAAGACCACAGTGTTATGCTTTTATTTTCTTTATGGTAACTTTACCAAAATATTAAAAATCGAGGTTTATAATGTGAGGCTCAAAAGTGGTCCCCTCCCTACATGATACCTTCTATTGTTATTGGCATTGCTTGAGTACTTGAGGTCCAAGAGTGGCCTCCTGAGTGTTATTTTGAAAGTTCTCATGTAGTTAGGCATTCTATATTAATATTACAACTTATTTTTGTTACTGATGCTTAAGTCTTGTAGCACAAACTGTTTTAAAGGGACACTAAAGCCATTTTTTTTTCTTTCGTGATTCAGATAGAGGATGAAATTTTAAGCAACTTTCTAATTTACTCCTATAATCAATTTTTCTTCATTCACTTGCTATCTTTATTTGAAAAAGAAGGCATCTAAGCTTCTTTTTTGGTTTAGTTCTCTGGTCAGCACTTTTTTATTGGTGAATGACTTTATCCACAAATCAGCAAGAACAACCCAGGTTATTCACCAAAAATGGGCCGGCATCTAAACTTATAGGAGTAAATTAGAAAGTTGCTTAAAATTGCATGCTCTGTCTGAATCACGAAACAAAAAATTTGGGTTTAGTGTCCCTTTAAGATCCTTATTATTCCTGTATTGAATTGTGTTCTAGCTCTGTGTTGAACCTTTCTGATAAATATGCACATTGTTTGTAAAAAAACTACATTAATCCAATGAAAAGAGATGCATGAATTACAATAAAGATGATATTTTGGGTTTAGGCAACTAAGAAAATACTTTGATTAAGAAAACAGTTTGTATATAGCAGATTGTTATAGGTGGTAGAATGCCTACTTACCTATTCTTGCTAGTATTACTCCTGAGAACAGCAGTATGATTGAAATGTAGGAATCCGGGTGATCCCCAGCACGTACATTCTCAAACAGTACAGTATTATTAGTCCAGTGAATAGATGATCGGTCTGGAAGTATAGGTTGGTTGATATTCCCTTGAGATGGATAAAAATGGAGCTGATTTTGCTGCGTTTTCTCTGTGTTTGAAGAAGAGTTTACACCAACAAAAATAGAAAAAATTCCAAGGTCAAAAGGACTTCCAGGAGCAAAGACTGAGAACACACATAGCATTAAACAGCTAACATGAAGGCAACTGGATATAATTCCTGTAACTACTAAGCCATAATGTCTTCTTAATTTGGTAAAGAGAAATGTGCCCATTAATCCTGAGATGGCTGACACGGCCATGAGTATACTAAGTAGAGAGCCACTTATTCCTTGGGTGTAGGCATAACCTGTAGTTATACAGTCAAAGCCAAGGACTGTAGTGTACAAGAAGGCTAACCCTAAACCCGCTAAAAAAACTGATTGTCTGTAGTATGATTTCCAGCCATCTGTACATGTATGTAATATTCTACGTAGCTTTTGGAGGCAAACAGGAAGTGATGATGTGGACTTTGCTGGAGCTGTTGGATTCTGTGGTTCCTCTTCATTTGGATCAGTGGTTACAGTTGGTGTGCTAATGATGTCACCAATAGTTGAACAAACAGGTAGATCACCTAAAATGACACAGTTCAGATGTTTATTTTTAATTCTGGCTGTGAAATTAAATTTTAAATAAAAATATTAAATAAACTATTCCATTTGCTTTTCTTTTTAACACTGAGTACCTCTGTTTCTTGTGCTAGTAAAAACCCACAAATGCTACCAAGGGAAAATACATATCTTTGAAGGCAAGTGATATTTTGAGGCAAATATGTAGTAATCCTTAAAAGTATATATTTACTAAAATAAATGATATATACTGTATGCCCAATTGTTTAGCCATCCTTCTTTCATCTCTATAGAACTTCATAAGAACTTATCAAACACCTTCCCCGGAATTATTGAGAAAATATTCAATACCTCTTTGCTCATGCAAGATTTGTTTCTAAACAATATAGCATCTAACCTCTAAATGTAAAGCTGTTTAACTCCAGCTATTGACATTTAAAACCCTGAACCTCCATCTGATTTTCTCAAACAGCCATAGCATCACCTATAATTAAACATCATGTGCGAGATTACATATGCAGCACAAGCTTCAGCGTAACTGCTGAAACCGGTGTCGCCCGTAATTTCACCTTGCACCTCGGAGAATCACATAAACCGATCTCAGTTGGAGCCAATAGTTCGATGTTAATCATTTCTGTTGGAGTCTCAAACAGAACAATGAATCTTAAGGTGTGATAAATACATTAGTATGAAAAGAATTATGTGAAGTTATGAATGCTGATTGTGAGTTTATATAAAACATTTACTCAAACGTTTTTTGAAAGTTTTTAATAGAGTGAACAACAAGTGTTCTCGGGATATAAGTGTATAAAATAGAAATTATAGAAGATATGTTTTTTATTTTATCACCTGTGTATGAGTGAATGTATCACATTTGAATGGCAAAGTGCTCGTGAAAATGTAATACCTACATCAGAGGTACAGTGAGTGAGGTGTATGATGTGTGTATTGTGTGTTATAGTGTGCAAGTGGGAAGAATGAATGAACTAGATAAAAAATTAAATAAACTACAGTTAAGCGTAATAGTAATAAAAGATTAGTGACACCTAGATCTTTATTTGTAGGTAAAATATACTTATCTAGGGTGGGTAAACAGGTGAAGCAAAATTGAAAAAAGGAAGGGGGGGGAGGGGAGGAGCGGGATAAGGAAAGTGAAATAGACAAAATTAAATGTAATAAAAGGTTGTAAAACGTGACATAATATCTGGAGTTGGCCATTCTATTTATGTAGTGCCATTGCTACTTGTTTTTGAATACTATTTATTTTAGTTGTTTTTATTGTATTACTTTTAATATTATTGTTTGGCACCCCCTATAATCTACTCATTAGTCTGTAGTTTCATTTTGTTATACATATATAGACATGTATACATACACACATGCACATATTTAGACTTATACAGGTATATATACATTGGAGCCCTTTCCAGTAAAACACTTTGCCATAAACCATATAGCTTTTAACCCTTTAAAAACATTTTTGTTAATATAAATATGATATATTTTTATTAAAAAGTATATATGTGTGTGTGTGTTTAATACTTTATTGTGTTTTACATATGTTTTGTGCATTTTTTTTAAAAAATTTTTTTAATTGAGGTATATTTAAAGGCATACATCAAACATAAAAATAAATTCTTGCACTGCATGTCACATACGATAAGGCTTCACTGTTACTGGAGTGGTAAAATAAACAGAAAAGAAACGTAAAAGCAATTTACATACCATGCAGACATTGTAAATATAAGATGCCAATCATTTAGAGGCCTTCTACATGACTCCATAGGCCACTCATGGACCATTACGAATAACAGGAAACATTAAAGTGAAAGAAGGCCATTGTAAACAAAGGAGACCACTTTTGGATCTCATTAGTACACCTCGATTTTATAGAATTTTATAACTTGCTTATATAAATTGCATGACTAGCATAACTGATATATTTTAAAACTTGCAATGACTGGTAACTCTTAGAAAGGACTCTGAGAATAGAATAAAAGTGCTAGCATCTGCCTAATAGTTAAAAAAATAATAAAAATAAAATAAATAAGCAGAGTATGGAGCCATAAAGAAGTAGATCCATCATTCTGAGAATCTCCTCATATAGTTTGAATAGGACAGGAGGTCTGGTATGAACTGAGTAGACCGAGAGAAGTTGCTTATTAAAGTTGTTCATAGAAAATGTTGGGGTTCTTTATAATATACAAGGCCAAAGGATTTATGTTTTATCTTTTAAGGGAAATTTATAATAGATTGGGGCATAATGACTCACCTTGTGGAGGAAGGTATGATTACCAAAACCTACATTACTTGAAACTTTAAGCTCGGGATGGGCTAATCCGGTAATTGAAAAAACAATGAAAGGTTTGCATTGGGTTCTAAACAATTATCTAGTAAACTATGAGACATGTATGGAAGTAATCTAGACCACCTATACCCTTAAGTAAAGCATCATATGAAAAATTAACACATAAACAGTTGCATTTAGCATAAGGAACAGAAGAGTATATCGCTCACCACCCCTCCCCAAGCTGGTAACATTAGTGTAGGACCTGCCAACACAACAGAAAAAAAGGAAAAAGAAAGTTCACTTCTTAGCACTGAGCATAACATTAAAAGACAGCTTTTGCACTATATAGAATTAGCTAGAGTGGACAACAATTTAGAAAATGAGTCTTATGAACAACTACTAGGGACAATATACAATTATGTTATTAAATAGAATGGAACCAGACACCCCAATCCCAAAAATTTGTAATCATATCCAGTCCAGAGGCTATTATAAATATGAACTGTGTTCAGTATAGCACCTTCACAATAAAGTCCATCAGTCCTTATACATATGCCAGAATGTCACTTCTGAGGTACTAGATGGCTGCCTAAATGTTTAACTGACATCGCACCCAGATTAGTGTGACAGCTACAAACCATGCGGGAGAGGACAAAAGCAGATAACCATCTCCTCCTTGGCTTCCAAACAAAAAGGCAAACATACCTCCAGGGTCCCATGCAAAAAGCAGCAATGTCTTGCAGTGACATAGATGCGGTCCCCGCAAAGCTGACAGTGGGTATTTTTGGTCCTGGAGAAGCACGCACAGCCCCTGCACAGCTAGAGAGGGGTATTCAATAGGCAGCTGCAGATGTTTATGCTCACGGACCTGTGCTGGAGTTGGGTGCGTCAGTGGGTCAAATTTTATAACCACACTTTCTTAAAGTGGCTCCGAGCCCTGATGCCAGCAACGGTTTCTTTCCAGACTAGGTGCATAAGATGTGTCTTCTAGTAAAGATTTCAAAGCTGTAGTTTATGTTGTAGGCAGCCCAGCCAGAATGCGTTGATTAAGGCAAAGTTGTTAAAAAGCTGGAGCAGCATGCAGTTGTGCGTTTAAACATGGACGCTGCCCGGAAGGTCCCCCATTTTTTTTTTTAACCATTACAGTTTACTTCAGTTCTTAAGTCATGCTATATATTCTAACACAGTTTTGGATTTCACTTGAGTGCAAACTATAACTTTCAGCTTGTAATACCAGCACAAGTTAAACATATTATACTTGTGAAATGGAAAAATTGTATCGTAGGCTGGTATAATAAAAATAAAAGGTTCTTTATTTTCGCCAAACAATGGTAAAAAGACCACAGGAGGTCCGTAGCAGAATGTAGTTCACAACACACACAGCAGTGAGTATTGAATTGTTGACATATTTCGGCCTCAAGCCGTAATCATAGCTATTCAAAACACCTGCAAAGAAATTATTTAAAAGCAGTACTCAGCCGCTATTGGTTAAACCTCCATCCAATCGATACTTTTAAACTAGGGGGTGTGTAGTGATCAGTATTATAACAACAAAATATCAAACTACAACTACTCTGGTATGTCTATTACTGTTACATTAAATAAATAATACGTATATATATAAATAGGAAAGAAGTGAAGCTAAATGTTAAAGGATCTATGCCCCCATAATATACTCGCAATATGTAAAATGCGAGATAAACTAAGCTTATAACATACTCTCCTATATATATATATATATATATATATATAGAGAGAGAGAGAGAGAGAGGTAAAATGTTGACATGTAGAGATAATGATGATAAACCTATACAGATACATTTATTAAATGGTATAACAATAAAGAAATACTTTAGTATACACAAATATACAAATGCTAATAGAACAACGCCGTATAACTTTGGCAGTTTCTCATATAAAAGAGGCCATTAACATGATGAATATATATATATGTATACATGTATGTACACATATATATCTTTATATGTGTATACTTAGTATTGTGTAATATAATAAAAATATATTCCCACAAAACACATGATAATCCATATCATGTATAACATTAATGTTATAGTATAACTGTGATACTACAATGCATCATCATTATAACCACCTTAGGGTATAGAATACTTCTTGGTTGCTAATTAAATAGAAATATACATCTCAGCAGAGACAATATGTCTCTTGAATAAATAGAATTATTTTAGAATAGGAGGACAAAATAAATAACTGTGATTGAATCACAAGAGACTCAGATGGGATAATGCTCCCAAATAAATACATGGAGATGAAAGTGGACATAGTCAAAGTGTAAAGTTAAAGTATAAAGTATAGATTTAGTGATCCTGTGAAAGAGAGAGAAGTATACAGGCCACACTCATTTCCAATAGTTAATCAAATCGTACTCTGAGTTTAAGCCTGTAGGGACCCTAGTCTGTAATTTAAAGATCCAAAACATCTCTCTCTTTCCCAGGATCCTATTCCTATCACCCCCTCTAGGGGGTGATCTTATTTGTTCTATTATTTGCCATCTGAACGTGTCATTTGTCTTTTGGTGTACCCTATTAAAATGTTGCACTAAAGGTGTACTTGCATCTCCTTTTTTGATTGTTGATAAATGGTTTCTCATCCTAGTATTGGCATCATTTGTCGTTAACCCTACATATTGCAGGTGACATTCTATGCATGTTATCACGTATATGATATAGGTGGATGTACAATTCAAACATGAGTCAATTCAGTAAGTCTCATCAGTAACTGATGAGACAAATCTGTCTGAGAAAATTCCAAAATCACAGGGTCTACACCTTGTTCTTCCACACCTGTACATACCCTTATGGGATAGCCAAGAGCCCCTATCAGGAGATACTATCGGGGGTAGTTCAGAGGGAGCTAAATGATTCCCTAGTGTTTTACATTTTCTGTAGGAACAGAGTAGACCATTGTTCACACCTTGATCTAAAGTGGTGTCTGCTGCTAGGAGATTAAAATATTTCCTAAGAATATTACAAATGGCATTATAATCAGAGCTGAAGTCAGTTACAAAAGTTTCTTTACTTGAAATATCACATTTGATAGTATTGTTAGTAAGGAGTGTATCTCTATCTATTGAATCCACTTGTTTTTGGGCTCTTTCAGTAGTATGTCTCGCATATCCTCTCTGCTGTAGTCATGATCTGATGGCTTTGCTTTGTGTTTCATATGTGGATTTTAATGTACAATTTCTTTTAACCCTAATTAACTGTCCCTTCGCTACCGCAATGGGAACTTGTTTATAGTGACAACTTCTAGCGTGTAAAAAAGTGTTTTTAGTTATTGGTTTCCTGTAAATGTCACATATTATTCTTCCTAGTTCGCTTGATTTTAGAGTAAGATCTAGGTAGTTGATATATTCTCTATGTATCTCTGATGTAAACCTTAATCCAACATCATTCTCATTCAGGAGTGCTAAAAATGCACCTAGAACACTCTCAGTTCCCTTCCATATAAATATCAAATTGTCTATGTAGCGTTTGTAAAAGGCCACGTTTCCTTTATATGGATTTCCATCTCCATAGATGTGGGACAGCTCCCACCAACCTTGGCATAGGAGGGGCAAATTTTGCTCCCATTGCTGTCCCACATCTCTGGAGATAGAACTCTTCTTCAAATTTAAAATAATTATGGGTGAGCATGAACTCAGTCGCCCTCAGTACAAAATCCCTGAATTCCTTGCTGTAGCTTGAAAAAACAGCTAGAAAAAATCCCACAGCCTTCAATCCCTTTTCATGGGGGATTGACAAAAACAGTATATTTCTGGAATCACAAGGCAATACTAATAGATGGTATACTAATTTAAGGGGTAGATCCCACAGCAGAAATAGAAGGAAGGGGGGGGGGAATCGTAGATCCCAAAGCAGAAATTCAGGTTCAGGAACAACAAATAATGACCCTATTGAGACTTGGAATTTAACCAAAAAGTAAGGTATTTTAAAATCAACAAAACCACATGTATATATCAGTAGTACTACTAACCCCACCCTACTAAACATAAACACTAACACAACAAATACTGCTGCATATAAAAATGCATTTGAACAGGTTTTTTACAAACCCCCAGACAAAATTGGGATAGGCATAGAGAAAGAGAAACAGGACAGGTACCAACTGAGGAGACAGAAAGTGTCCTCCAAATACCAGTAAATAGTTATGTGATTAACCTATCCAGTACTGAACTATCTACAATTCATTGTAAAGTACTGAGCCCTGTTTTAAATTTTACACCCACGTGTAGATTTGATCTTTTCAAAACAATGCTTGATATTAATAAATTGATTAGAAACATTACTTTATAAAAACATTACTATATGAATGACCCTATGACTAAGAGTTCTAGTGAGCCTAGAGCTTGAGTAAGTGCATCGTTAATAGGGACACCCCTGTATTTTGGGGAATCCTGTGATATTAAAACCTTAAATTCTCTGGCAACAGATGGTTTACAAGAATCTACCCAACCCACTGTCAATTGTTTTAATGGTTTCCGGAATAGCTCAGAGTTCTACCCAATACAGAGCAGAGGACCCATCCTAGAAACTTTTTATAAAAAAGTCAAAAAGAACCTTACAGAGCTAGCTATGACACAAGATACCACGACAAGGGGGGCTCGGTAGTTGTACTAGACAGGAAAGATTATGTTCAAGTGGCGCTCAGGCAATTTAGAATGTAGATAATTATTCTCATCTAACCTCTGACCCTACGAGGATATACCAAAGGGAAATTAAATCCCTACTTGATGATGGCTTGGAAGAGGGTTTCTTTGATAAGGCTACACATGATTACCTATCTATTGAACATCCAGTGGTACCTATTTTTCATTTGTTTCCTAAGGTACGTAAATCCATCTCAAATGTACAAGGATGTCCCATAGTGAGTGGTATTGGTTCTATGTTTGAACACCTTTGTTATATCACTGCAGAGTTACCTGAGAGACACCAAGCATGTCATTAACTTGAATCTGTTGTTTGGGACAGAGAGAGTTATTTGTGGGTGACCGTGTATGTAGTCGCTTTATATTCGTCAATCCCCCATGAAAAGGGATTGAAGGTTGTGGATTTTTTTCCAGCTGTTTTTTCAAGCTACAGCAAGGAATTCAGGGATTTTGTACTGAGGGCGACTGAGTTCATGCTCACCCATAATTATTTTAAATTTGAAGGAGAGTTCTATCTCCAGAGATGTGGGACAGCAATGTGGGCAAAATTTGCCCCCTCCTATGCCAACCAATTTATGGGTTGGTGGGAGCTGTCCCACATCTTTGGAGATGGAAATCCATATAAAGGAAACGTGGCCTTTTACAAATGCTACATAGACGACTTGATATTTATATGGAAGGGATCTGAGAGTGTTCTAGGTGCATTTTTAGCACTCCTGAATGAGAATGATGTTGGATTAAGGTTCACATCAGAGATAGATAGAGAATATATCAACTACCTAGATCTTACTCCAAAATCAAGTGAACAACGAAGAATAATATGTGACATTTAAAGGAAACCAATAACTAAAAACGCTCTTTTACACGCTAGAAGTTGTCACCCTAAACACGTTCCCTTTGCGGTATCAAAGGGACAGTTAATTAGGGTTAAAAGAAATTGTACATTAAAATCCACAAATGAAACACAAAGCAAAGCCATGAGATCACGACTACAGCAGAGAGGATATGCGAGACATACTACTGAAAGAGCCCAAAAACAAGTGGATTCAATAGATAGAGATACACTCCTTACAAACAATACTATGAAATGTGATGTTTCAAGTAAAGTAACTTTTGTAACTGACTTCAGCTCTGATTATAAATGCCATTTGTAATATTGTTAGGAAATATTTTAATCTCCTAGCAGCAGACACCACGTTAGATCAATGTGTGAACAATGGTCTACGCTGTTCCTATAGAAAATGTAAAACACTAGGGAATCATTTAGCTCCCTCTGAACTACCCTCGATAGTATCTCCTGATAGGGGCTCTTGGCTATCCCATAAGGGTATTTACAGGTGTGGAAGAACAAGGTGTAGACCCTGTGATTTTGGAATTTTCTCAGACAGATTTGTCTCATCAGTTACTGGTGAGACTTACCGAATTGACTCATGTTTGAATTGTACATCCACCTATATCATATACGTGATAACATGCATAGAATGTCACCTGCAATATGTAGGGTTAACGACAAATGATGCCAATACTAGGATGAGAAACCATTTATCAACAATCAAAAAAGGAGATGCAAGTACACCTTTAGTGCAACATTTTAATAGGGTACACCAAAAGACAAATGACACGTTCAGATGGCAAATAATAGAACAAATAAGATCACCCCCTAGAGGGGGTGATAGGGATAGGATCCTGGGAAATAGAGAGATGTTTTGGATCTTTAAATTACAGACTAGGGTCCCTACAGGCTTAAACTCAGAGTACGATTTGATTAACTATTGGAAATGAGTGTGGCCTGTATACTTCTCTCTCTTTCACAGGATCACTAAATCTATACTTTATACTTTAACTTTACACTTTGACTATGTCCACTTTCATCTCCAAGTATTAATTTGGGAGCATTATCCCATCTTAGTCTCTTGTGATTCAATCACAGTTATTTATTTTGTCCTCCTATTCTAAAATAATTCTCCTATTTATTTAAGAGACATATTGTCTCTGCTGAGATGTATATTTCTATTTAATTAGCAACCAAGAAGTATTCTATACCTTAAGGTGGTTATAATGATGATGCATTGTAGTATCACAGTTATACTATAACATTAATGTTACACATGATATGGATTATCATGTGTTTTGAGGGAATATATTTTATTATATTACACATTACTAAGTATACACATATAAAGATATATATGTGTACATACATGTATATATATATATATATATATATATATATATATATATATATATATATATATATATATATATTCATCATGTTAATGGCCTCTTTTATATGAGAAACTGCAAAAGTTATACAGCGTTGTTCTATTAGCATTTGTATATTTGTGTATACTAAAGTATTTTGTTATTGTTATACCATTTAATAAATGTTTCTGTATAGGTTTATCATCATTATCTCTACATGTCAACATTTTACCTATATATATATATATATATATATATATATATATATATATATATATATATATATATATATATATATATATATATATATATATATATATATAGGAGAGTAAGTTATAAGCTTAGTTTATCTCGCATTTTACAGATTGCGAGTATATTATGGGGACATAGATCCTTTAACATTTAACTTCACTTCTTTTCTATTTATATATATACGTATTATTTATTTAATATAACAGTAATAGACATACCAGAGTAGTTGTAGTTTGATATTTTGTTGTTATAATACTGATCACTACACACACCCTAGTTTAAAAGTATCAATTGGATGGAGTTTTAACCAATAGCTGCTGAGTACTGCTTTTAAATAATTTCTTGGCAGGTGTATTGAATAGCTATGATTACGGCTTGAGGCCGAAACATGTCAGCAATTCAATTCTCACTGCTGTGTGTGTTGTGAACTACATTCTGCTACGGACCTCCTGTGGTCTTTTTACCATTGTTTGGAGATAATAAAGAACCTTTTATTTTTATTATACCAGCCTGCCATACAATTTTTTTGATTCACAAGTATTATTTGACCAGGAATCGTAAGGCTGGCAAAAGCTCCCACACAGTTCCTTTTAGTGCTGAGTAGTGATGTCCAGTTCGTGAACGAATCGTTCTTTTGAACTGGTTCTTTTCAGTTAACTGTATGAATCAGTTCACCAGACTGAACTGATTCGTTTGCAAACAGTTCACTTCCTGAGTCTGCAGCAGCTCTGGTAATGCGATCCTAGAGTGAGTTCTGCTTCTCCTAGCTGCTCCTTTGCAATGAATCACACAGCAGAATCAGACATCCTCACTCTAGGATCATATTACCAGTGTTGTTAGTGACTCAAGAAGTGAACTGTTTGCAAACGAATCAGTGTACTACACGATTCGGTACACTAACAAAAGCACTTTCTTTTATTCCAACTGAACTGATATCAACGTATAATGGATGCTGCTGTACATACTATTGCTATTTACCCTCCCTCTCCCTTCCCAGTGCTTGCCATTTATAACATAACAGTGCCTGAAGTTTAGATTGGTTTTTTAAATCATACAGTGTGGGGCTGTTTAAACAATAATTAAAACATAATAGAACGGTTTTACCCTCCCTCAGGCTCTCCCCAGTGCTTGCTATTTATAACAGTGCCTGAAGCATTATGGGCTCTATTTATCATTCCAATTCTCCTATATTTTCTCCTAAAAGTTCTCATGAGAAATAATTCTCCTATTTATCATTCAAAAATACTCCTAAAATTGGGCAAGTGCGACTGTAAAATTCTCCTACTCTGTTCTAACTCTCCTTGGAGAACATGTTTTCCAAAAAAAGGGTTAAATTAGATCTTTTTAGTCGTATTTCATATAGTTCTCCTCATAATTCTCCTAGTTACAAATTTATCATTTATATTCTCCTGTGGAGGACTGAAAGTTCTCCTGCAAGTTCCTACCTTAAAGTTCTCCATAGTTACAGTGGAGAACAGCATTAGAAATCTATTCTCTACCAGTTGTAGAAGCAGTTACACACAAAAAAGGGCTCTACAAGGTGCAAAAATTATATATAACAAAGCACAATAATAATGGTTATTGGAGCGCAAAAATAATTTATGATGGAGTGAAAAAAATATATATAATGGAGCACCAAAATAATATATAACAGAGCACAAAAATGATATCTATTCGGGCATAAAAATAAGATATAAAAAAGCACTAAAATTGAAGCACAAAAACAATGAAAATGTAGATCTTTTTTCTTATATGAAAGTTTGCTGAAGAGGGGCGTTAACAAAGCTACTAGGAAGGCTGTATAAAGATTTCTATTGGTTTATATATGATTGACATGGAGAATAGTTGCTTATTTTTAGTGATAAATAAGGAGAAGATACTAATCCGAATGGAGAAATTTATCATTAGTTCTCCCCAGCTCTCCTCAGCTCTCCCATGGAGAAAAAAACAACTTTTTTATGATAAATATGGGCGCACATGTGCTCCTCTCCTAAGGAGAGCTGTGGAGAACTGATAGGAGAACAGAAAGGAGAATTCCCCAAATGATTGATAAATGGAGCCCTTAGTCTGAAGTTTTTTTTTTTTTTTTAAACCATACAGTGTGGGGCTGTGTAAACAAGAATAAACATATAAAAGACTGGTAATGTTACCGGCCTAAAAGAATAAAAGTCTTTTAAAGAAATTGGTGGCTGGAGTTTTTTGAAATTTTTGGACTTTGGTGAGACTTGGCAAGTCTGTTACTCCGTGCCCCACTGGAAGAGGTAAATTGGTGTGCTGTTTTCCATTTTGTGATTTCAATGTTACCGGCCTGCCTGAATAACATTACCAGTCTTTTATATGTTTATTATTGTTTACACAGCCCCACACTGTATGGTTTAAAAAACAAAATTAAACTTCAGACTAAGTGCTTCAATGCTGCGTGTTCAGTGGAGTCCAGGACTCAGGAGGAGTCAGATTATTACACAGTGACTCAGGAGTCACGCATTTAAACGATTCAGGAGGAATCGGATTTGCGAGTCAGCAGGCAGAGCGTCAGTAAGACACGAATCTGCAGCTCTGTGTCACATGTCCAGTAGGTGAACTGATGAATCGGTTCATGAACCGGTTCACTTTAACGAACCATCCGAAATGAACCGATTCATCTAAATTAATCGAACTTCCCATCTCTAGTGCTGAGAAGTACCGTTTTTTGAAGAACCCGATTGGCTAAAAATGTACCACCTGACTAGACACACCCCCTCCCTCTCCCGACAACACAGTTCCAGGCAGTACGGAAGAAGAGTGTATCGACACACTGTTTTACGGAGGAGGGGTGACACAAAAAACCAAACCCTCCCAAGGTAACTGGACAACGGCATAGCCACTGGGAGGAACACGGAAATATACAGAGGAGGACTGTACTAGGTGGCAGTGAGTTGACACAGCTACTAGCTGTAAAGCACAGGTTTCTCTTACTTTTATATACCACTCCCGCACTGGGTAAAATACCAGATATAGTGGCACAGGAGTTTATCTTTTCACTGTATATGGGGGTTTGTGTCTAGTCTGAATTGTTCTCTACAACATTGTGTTACAGCATTGAAGGAGAGAGAAAGTGATATATATATATATATATATATATATATATATATCCGCTGTTTTTCTATGAACTGGTTACCTTTTACATATACATATATTTGCCTTTCCAAGGAACTGTTGATAGTGAAGTGTTCACACATTTAATAATTGGTATAGCCATCAGTGCTATTCATCCTTGTATATCTATATATATATATAAATATATATATAAATATATATATATATATATATATATATATATATATATAAATAGTATATATATATATATATATATATATATATATATATATATATCCATTGAAAGTATAGGCTGAGCTCAAGAGAAGTCAGCCGCGCTAATCCTTCTCTGGTTAACACGCTTTGCCATGGACATGCAGTATCAAAATCGCACACTAATTTTAGCATGGTCAAGCGATATTGCTTATGTGCCAGCGCTATCCATTTGTAATCTGGCTCTATGTAGTTAGAGGCGTGGGGCATTGACTTTTTATTTTGTTTGTTCTCTGCAACCTCTTAGATTTTATTTTTACAATTCAAAAAGATTACGGGAAAGAAAGTGCACATTTATAAGTGTAGATTCACTGAATGACTGTGGTGGGAACATTTACAGAGTCTTAAGTGGGAGAAGTATGTATCTAATATATATCTCTAAAAAAGGCCACATAGTTGTCAAGAAATGTGTTTCCGAGGATATGCTACATGGCAACAACTTTGAAATACATTAATGTATATTATCAGCACCACCATTGTTGCTCAATTGCTACAAAGTAATTTTTTTTCCCAAAATATCTCCAAAGCTCAGTGTCACCAAAATCTACAGGAAATTGGAACAGGATGCAGTAGCATTATCACAATAATGCATTAAAGCATTGTAATCACAGCAGATGGAAGGCATCCTTGTTTTATGTCAGTTGTGTTTAATCCAATGTGAAAAGGTATGTTGTGTAGAAGTACATCAAGCCTGGTCTAAGAGTAATAAATTATGGGCGGGGGGGGGGTTGGGGGGCGTGTATCTTGCAGGACCAGGAGCAGTGAGGAGTAAGAAAACCAGCTTGGATACAGTTAGTTATGGAACAATAATAGTATGTTCCTGCTTGATTTACCATATAAGGTCCTAAGAAAATAGGATAAACTATTATTATATGTTTCTCAGTTTCCATTAGCAATCATTTTAATACAAGTGACATATAATATATAACATTTTCTGTCAATTATTATTTTCTATGCATGTGTAATACACATTTCCACATATATTTGATATTACTACTGACCTTGTACATTTATAAGCTCCAGTTGTCTTTCTATATAATGTTCTCCAATGGATTGATGTGACTTTATAGCCAGCTGAGGTACCATTTTATAGACTTTGGAGAGGAAAATAAATTCTACAAGCAATGAGACTAGGTTCCAACCAAGAATGAAACCACATCCAACCACATTAGAGGCCCAAGTCATGACTTGGCCTATCGATAAAGGGGCAAAGATGTTAATAACCTGATCCATCCTTCTCACAGTTGCATTCATACCTATATTAAGAAAACAAAAAGCAAGAATACTATTAAAATGTGATGATAAATGTTGACTTAAGGTAAAATTAAATAGGGTCAGCATGGAGATTTGGTGAAAAAATTACATAATATGGTATATACATTTTAAAATAATTAAATTGCTGCTTTTAATCTAATATATTGGTATTTGTGAAACTGTGTCCCGTGGAAACCTTGTAATTCATTGAATGAGCTTACGGTACATAGCTGCCTTGTCTAACCAACGTCATTGCATGGCTCCCCAGTATTTTTATCTGTCCCCCAGCTCTCCAAATCAGAGAGCTGAATCATGGTGGTATTTTTCAAGACTGCATTTACAGTATGTTGTTGCATGATGCTAATTATGCCAAGATATTTTGCAGTGATCTTGCTACTCCCCTACCTATCCCTAATTGCCAACCAACATGACTGAAGGCAGAGCTCTTCCATTCTGATCTTCAGGTCCCACAAACTATCCAGATTTTAAAGATATTCAAATTTGAGCACAGGTAAAATAATTAGCACCTGTGTAACCATGGTTCTTAATCTGTTTGATCCAATGTAATACTAGGTTTTCCTGCTGCCCCTCCTGCAGCTTCCCAGGTCAGGGCAAATGTCACAGTTTCCAAGGACTCCCCTGGATCACCCCCATGACATGCCCTTTCCCTGTACAAACCAGCCCAGGACATCTCCCCCAGCCAACAACACACCCGTGGCTCTGCCCCTCTTGTTGTGACTCCATCTACCAAAATATGGTGGACTAAAGTCCACAAGTCCCCCTAACCTCTGTGTCCCAGAAATCCTTTGAGAAATGTTGGGAGTTATGCTTGCTTATTATCTAGTGCTGATAGGACTGGAATAGACAGGTATCTGCATGTACGCAATTTTTTGGCACTAATGCAATTGTAAGAAACATAATATCCTTATATACCATATATAAATGTACTTTCCAGTGATATCACAATTCAGGTACAATTAATTGTTTGGTTTCTATATGCCTAAACTAACTACCATTTTCAAAAAATATTCTATATGTTATTTTTTTAAATACAGCAACAAAACAAATGAATATTAACTAAATGTTAACCTGTCCAGTGCATATAATTACAGGAGTTATTCTCTGCCCAGAATCCTTTGCAGTTTAAATGAGGGGGCAAATAGCTCTCTAAGATGTAGATAACAGTGAAAACAATGATCTACGTCAGCAAAACTAACAAAGGCAAGTTGGTGAGGAGGGAGTTATAATGAAGACAGGAATTTCTTACCTTTTACATCTAGAGACATACATTATCCCTTTTTTCATTTGTACCCCTAGGACACAGGCAATAACCATGTGATTAGAATTTATTGTGGTAGACGGGTAAACCTGAGCTTTAGTTTGCCTTGAGGCTGGTGTAAGGACTTCACCCAAGGCCAAAGCTGCCGTACAGAAAAAGAGACATAGCAAACATCTGCAGATGTATATTGGCTCCCATAGAAAGTAATATTTGTCACTATATAACTCTCATTACATTGTTGATTGCACAGCTAGAAAAACAGTAATATTTAGATTACTAACAGTGCGTATATTTATTTAAATATAATTATTTGTATAAAACTAATTTATTATTGTGTATTATTGTACAAAAGGCTACAATAGGAGTAATCTAATGTCCCTATATATCAAACAATGGGGCCGATTTATGAAAGTGTGATTTATTATAACCCTCCACCTGATCATTGGCCGAGATTTCTTGGAGAAAGGTAAGTGTACATACGTCTTTAAACGTCAAGTCCGTATGGTCAATGTCATTGCCTGCCCCTATTCCATATTCTGGAATGTGTGTATACAGGGCCGTTTCTAGGGGTGGGCAGACCGGGCAGTGGCCTGGGGCACAATAGGGAGCAGTGGGGAGCACTTTAAAAAAGTGTCAGTGCTTGCTTGCTTGATAAACTACTGGTATAGCAAAGGTTAAAATACACAGATCACAAGCATATACATTGAATTTTTATATATATATATATATATATATATATATATATATATATTTTATTTTATTTTTTGAAAGGAAGCTATAATGTTAATTGGCTGCATCGGATGTCAATCATACTAATGGAGCAACAAGATCACAAAGTGGGCGTGTTAAGACCGGATAACTACTTAGAGCTCAAACTGAAAGTAAAAAGGAGAGGAATCACCCTGAGGAAAGCAGTCTCCTATCTCACTGATCTGTGTCACTAAAGAGGTGATGTTTTATGCATATGACAAATTATTCATGGTCTTTACATAATGATATGTACATATTTTTTCGTTTTATTGAGCTAATTAAAAAAGGTGCTTTATAAAAATTGGGTTTGCACATACTAAGGGACAGGTTTTCTGTTAAGGACTGTTGAATTCAAAAAATATCTTTTTGACATTATGCCTTTTTTTTGTTATTTATTTACTTATTGTTTACAAATGCTTAAAGTGTCAGTAAACCTAAAATATAATGTTATATAATTCTGCACATAGTGCAGAATTATATAACATTATATTAGTGCTATCGTTATAAAACGTAATATTCCCTTTTAATTTTTTTAAAATATGTCAGTTTTTCAGACCCGCTCTCTGTGCTCTTCTGAGCGGGTCTGTTTTTATTACACAGTGCATCGGACCAGCTGTATAGTCACAGCCCGGCCCGACCGCACCATAACACTAAGTGCAGCTCGTTCCTGCTGTCAGACAGAGCAGGAACGAGCTGCACTTAGTGTTATGGTGCGGTCGGGCCGTGCTGTGACTATACAGCTGGCCCGATGCGCTGTGTAATAAAAACAGACCCACTCAGAAGAGCACAGAGAGCGGGTCTGAAAAACTGACATATTTTAAAAAAATTAAAAGGGAATATTACGTTTTATAACGATAGCACTAATATAATGTTATATAATTCTGCACTATGTGCAGAATTATATAACATTATATTTTAGGTTTACTGTCCCTTTAATAGTGATGGGTGTGTGTATGTGTCATTTACTCCATAATGACATGATTTGAGTGCTTGTGTCTGCTATTACTGCCTGAGTGTGTGTGTGTGTTTGTGCCTATCTATCCCTTACTGTGTGTGTGTATCTGCCTTTTACTGCCTGAGTGTGTTTGTGTATGCCTATCTATCCCTGCCTGTGTGTGTGTATCTGCCTATTACTGCCTGAGTGTGTGTGTATGCCTCTCTATCCCTGCCTGTGTGTGTGTGTGTGTCTGCTATTACTGCCTGAGTGCCTGAGTGTGTGTGTGTGTGCCTATCTATCCCTGCCTGTGTGTGTGTATCTACCTATTACTGCCTGAGTGTGTGTGTGTGTGTGTATGTCTATCTATCCCTGCCTGTGTGTCTGTTATTACTGCCTGAGTCTGTGTGTGTGTGTGTGTGTATGCCTATCTATCCCTGCCTGTGTCTGCTATTACTGCCTGAGTGTGCGTTTGTGTGTATGCCTATCTATCCCTGCCTGTGTGTGTGTATCTACCTATTACTGCCTGTGTGTTCATGTATCTGCCTATTACTGCCTGTGTGTGTGTATGCCTATCTATCCCTGTCTGTGTGTGCATGTATCAGCCTATTACTGCTTGTGTGTGTATGCCTATCTATCCCTGCCTGTGTGTGCATGTATCAGCCTATTACTGCCTGTGTGTGCATGTATCTGCCTATTACTGCCTGTGTGTGCATGTATCTGTCTAATACTGCCTGTGCATGTATTCCTATCTATCCCTGCCTGTGTGTGCATGTCTCTGTCTATTACTGCTTGTGAGTCCATGTATCTGCCTATTATTGTCTTTGTGTGCATGTATCTGCCTATTATTGTCTGTGTGTGCATATCTCTGTCTATTACTGCCTGTGTGTGAATGGCTCTGTCTATTACTGCTTGTGTGTGCATGCCTCTGTCTGTTACTGCCTGTGTGTGCATGTCTCTGTCTATTACTGCCTGTTTAGGCATGTCTCTGTCTATTTCTGCCTGTGTGTGCATGTCTCTGTCTAATACTGCCTGTGAGTGCATGTATCTGCCTATTATTGTCTGTATGTGCATGTATCTGCCTATTATTGCCTGTGTGTGCATGTCTCTGTCTATTACTGTCTGTGAGTGCATGTCTCTGTCTATTACTGCCTGTGAGTGCATGTCTCTGTCTATTACTGCCTGTGTGTGAATGTCTCTGTCTATTACTACCTGTGTGTGCATGTCTCTGTCTGTTACTGCCTGTGAGTGCATGTCTCTGTCTATTACTACCTGTGTGTGCATGTCTCTGTCTATTACTGCCTGTGTGTGCATGTCTCTGTCTAACACTTCCTGTGTGTGCATGTATCTGCCTATTATTGCCTGTGAGTGCATGTCTCTGTCTATTACTGCCTGTGAGTGCATGTCTCTGTCTATTACTGCCTGTGAGTGCATGTCTCTGTCTATTACTGCCTGTGAGTGCATGTCTCTGTCTATTACTGCCTGTGTGTGCATGTCTCTGTCTAACACTTCCTGTGTGTGCATGTCTCTGTCTATTACTGCCTGTGAGTGCATGTCTCTGTGTGTTACTGCCTGTGAGTGCATGTCTCTGTCTATTACTGCCTGTGTGTGCATGTCTCTGTCTAACACTTCCTGTGTGTGCATGTCTCTGTCTATTACTGCCTGTGAGTGCATGTCTCTGTCTATTACTGCCTGTGAGTGCATGTCTCTGTCTATTACTGCCTGTGTGTGCATGTCTCTGTCTAACACTTCCTGTGTGTGCATGTCTCTGTCTGTTACTGCCTGTGAGTGCATGTCTCTGTCTATTACTGCCTGTGTGTGCATGTCTCTGTCTAACACTTCCTGTGTGTGCATGTCTCTGTCTATTACTGCCTGTGTGTGCATGTCTCTGTCTAACACTTCCTGTGTGTGCATGTATCTGCCTATTATTGCCTGTGAGTGCATGTCTCTGTCTATTATTGCCTGTGTGTGCATGTCTCTGTCTATTACTGCCTGTGAGTGCATGTCTCTGTCTATTACTGCCTGTGAGTGCATGTCTCTGTCTATTACTGCCTGTGTGTGCATGTCTCTGTCTAACACTTCCTGTGTGTGCATGTCTCTGTCTATTACTGCCTGTGAGTGCACGTCTCTGTCTGTTACTGCCTGTGAGTGCATGTCTCTGTCTATTACTGTCTGTGTGTATAGTATATTTAAAAAATAAACAGCTATTACAGTTCTTTATCAAATTATTTATGTGCAAAAATCTTATAGACTTTAATAGTGAATTTGGTAAGAAAAAAATTGTTATAACTTTTCTAAATAATTGTAATAGACCCCTAAATATGTTACAAATACACCAGTGACATATTGCAATCCTTTAGAAAATCTTACCTGATGACCTTTTTGCAAAGTTCAACTTTAAAGTCTATTGAAAGTTTTGTAGATACATTTTGAATACGAATTTAAAGGGATTGATATGCATTAAACAAATAAATATGCATAGCTATAAGAAAAGTATAAATATAATGGCAACTAGTAAAAGATATACAGATATTTTTAAATAATATCAATATATTTGGAAAAAAAACATTGTAGTAGAAAAAGGACACATTTAAAGGGATAGGAAAGTCAAAATTAAGCTTTCATAATTCAGGATACACCAAAAAAATTAAGACAATTCTATTATTCTTGTTCTCTTGGTATCTATTGTTGAAAAGCATATGTACATATCCTTAGCAGCAGCTATGCACTACTAGGAGCTAACTGGTGGTTGGCCTCAACACACATTTGTCTCTTGTCATTTGCTCACCAGATGTGTTCAGCTGCCTAGGTCCCAGTAGTGCACTGCTGCTTTGGAGCTGACCTCTAAATGACAGCAGTACATGCAAGGTCTAGGAGGGGGACTTTAGAATCTGTGAGGGGGGCTCATTTTGGAATTTTGCCCTGGGAGCCAGATTCTCTAGAAATGGCCCAGTGTGTATATATCTTGATTAGGCATACAAAGCAATGTTGTGCCATGAAATTAGTTTCTGGTTATATTGTACTGTATTTGTTAATTTAAGTGATTTATTCTACAAAGGGCTAAATTATAAGTTGAGCGCAAAATATTTCTTTCACAAAAGCGATATTTGCACTCAACTTAGTAATACTCAAATGTGCACTGGTATTACAAGGTAGCTACAATGCGAACGTGACCTCGCTTTGCATTGCCTGGAAGTTCTGCGCTCACGAGAGCACACTTCTATCAGCTGCAATAGGAGCCTCATTCTCATACCGTTAAACACAACATGAGAACTAGCGCAGCGAAGGGAGTGAGTCGCTCAGCAGATTGTAACTATATATGTACAGTATATGAATATATACATATATATTTATGTGTTAATATGTGTATATACACATAGTAACACATAAATATATTTGTATATAAGCAAATACATATATATTTACAATAAAAATAAAAAAATAAAAGACCCATTATTATGGGGGCAATAGGGGCACTTTTAGAAAATTAACCAGAGATCTGATCTCTGGTTAATTTTCTGAGCGCTAATTGCTACCGCGAGCTTATGGAAGCAATAACTAGCCACTTGTAATGACTGGTTATTTATCGTGTGCCTGATAAATCAGCGCTCCACTTGTAATCTAGTCGATAATGTTTTATCAGTTGAATACAAATACAGAGTCAGTCCCCAAATACTATACATGTTGTGTTTAAATGAAGAAGGTAAGAGTATATACCCTTGTTTTAGTTGTGCTTGCATGTAGCCTATAAACTACTATGTATTACAGCAAACAATATGAATTAAATGGTATCTGATCTCACCAGCCAATTGACTTCTGTTGTCTCCGGTAATAACCACAATCCAGTCTTTTTGAATAGTTATTGTAAGGGCAGTACTTGCAAGGTTTGCTAAGTCAGCGAGAATTATCACCACGCCATAGCAGAAAACCTATTGGGTTGAAAACACAGGTCAGTAAGAAATTATTAATTACCATTTATAATTAAAATATCTAAATGATTTTAATATGCAGATAAAGGAATACTTTCGAATTGTGTGTGTTGTAGGAGAATATGTGTGGTGTGTGTGTTATATGAGAGTGTGTGCTGTATGAGAGAGAGTGTGTGTGTGCTGTATGAGAGAGAGTGTGTGTGTGTGTGCTGTATGAGAGAGAGTGTGTGTGAGTGTGTGTTGTATGAGAGTGTGTGTGTGTTGTATGAGAGTGTGTTGTATGAGAGTGTGTGTGTGTTGTATGAGAGTGTGTGTGTGTGTTGTATGAGAGCATCTATGTTTTGTATGGGAGTGTGTGTGTTGTATGGGAGTGTGTGTGTTGTATGAGAGTGTGTGTGTTGTATGAGAGTGTGTGTGTTGCATGAGAGTGTGTGTGTTGCATGAGAGTGTGTGTGTGTTGCATGAGAGTGTGTGTGTGTTGCATGAGAGTGTGTGTGTGTGTTGCATGAGAGTGTGTGTGTTGCATGAGAGTGTGTGTGTTGCATGAGAGTGTGTGTGTGTTGCATGAGAGTGTGTGTGTGTTGCATGAGAGTGTGTGTGTTATATGAACGTGTGTGTTTTGTGTTTTGTATGAGAGTGTGTGTGTGTGTTGTATGGGAGTGTCTGTGTTGTGTGTGCTGTGATGTATGAGAGTGTGTGTTTTGTATGAGTGTGTGCTGTGTTTGTGTGTTGCATGAGAGTGTGTATGTTATATGAAAGTGTGTGGTTTGTGTGTATGAGAGTGTGTGTGGCATGTTGTATAAGTGTGTTGTGTGTTTTATGAGATTGTGTGTGATGTGTGTTGTATGAGAGTGTGCTATTACCTTTTACAACACTTTCATATTTGACTACAATCAGGAATAAAGTATGCACACATTTTAGTCACTTTGCCAAAAATTGCAGCTACTTTTTTGGATACTTCAGAAATTTTCAGACCAAGGGGCCGATTTAACATTGGCCAAAGACCGCTGCTCCATAACTTGTCTGCCGCCTCTGAGGCTGCAGTCTGCAATCCGCCCAATCCTATACGATCGGGCTGATTGACACTCCCTGCTAGCGGCTGATTGGCTGCGAATCTGCAGGGGGCGGCATTGCACAAGCAGTTCACTAGAAATACAGCGTATGTTGTCCCCATTCAGCGATGTCTGTCAGACGTGATACGCTACAGCTTATTATGTTGGACAGACATTGGTAAATCTACCCCCAAGTATAAAAATAGGGTTGCAAAGGTATGTGGTATCATGGCACTGGGTCTTGGGGAAAAAAGTTTAAAGAACCCTGCTTTAGAGAGATTCTAAAACATATCTGGAGTTTTCTTATTTTTATTTTTTAACATAAGACTTCACATAGTAAATCTACAATATTTATATCATGTCAACTTTCTGAAAAGCCAACAAAGTTTAGTGTAGGATTCAAGGAGCTGGCGCAAACTTAATCATATTTATCCTAGTTTCCATAACATGGCTCTGTGTCCTAAGCAGCAATCACCAATGAAGATTGTTCACCTTAAAAGATGAGATAAAGAAACCCAATCTTTAATTTTTTCGGATAGATTAATTAAACCCTTAAACAGACCATCTATCATCTATATGTTTAAAAGTAAAAGATGAAATGATGATAGCTGAATTACTGAGACAACATATGATTTAATTTAAAAAGGAAAAGTCTAGTCAAAATTAAACTTCCAATTTACTTTTACCATTAAATTTGCTTTGTTTTCTTGGTATTCTTTGTTGATATCTTAGCCTAGGTAGACTCATATGCTAATTTCTAAGCCATTGAAGGCTGCCTCTTAGTGCATTTGGACAGTTTTTCACAGCTAGACAGCGCTAGTTCATATGTGCCATATAGATAACATTGTGCTCACTATGGTGGGATTATTTATGAGTCAGCACAAATTGGCTAAAATACATGTCTGCTAAATGAACTGAAATAAGGGGGCAGTCTTCAGAGACTTAGATACAAGGTAATCACAGAAGTAAAAAGTATATTACTATAACCATGTTGTTTATGCACAACTGGGGAATGGGTAATAAAGAGATTATATATCTATTTAAGAAATACAAATTCTGGAGTAGACTGTCCCTTTAAATCTCTGGTGCCAGGTGGCTAGAGACATGTTGCACGCTCCTGAGCTTACATAGGATTACTCTTTAATAAAGGATAGAAAGAGAACTAAGCAAAATTTATAACATAAATAAATTGGAAAATTGTTTAAAATGTCATGCTCTATCCAGGAAATTAGTATTAGGGGCCGATTCATCAAGCTCCTTCAGGCTCGCCGAAAACTATCTTTATTTGAAAAAGAAGGCATCTAAGCTTTTTTTGGTTCAGTACACTGGACATCACTTTTTTATTGGTGGATGAATTTATCCTCCAATCAGCAAGAACAACCCAGGTTGTTCACCAAAAATGGGCTGGCATCTAAACTTACATTCTTGCATTTCAAATAAAGATACCAAGAGAAGGAAGAAAATTTCATAATAGGAGGAGTTTTAAATTTATTTTTTTTATTATTTTTTTTTACATTTTTTAACTTTTTTTCTTTTTTTTTCAGATCCTCAAGACTTACACTGTTGGAAAGTTTAGGCGATTACCTTTCCAACGGTGGGTCTTGGGGATCTGTAGCTGCTTAGATGCCGGAGATACAGGCTTCTAAGCAGCATGCCCCCTGCTCATATACTTAACATTGTTCATTTTAAATAAAGTTGCGCAGTGATGTCATCATGTCATTGCGCGTGACGTCACTGCGCATAATAGGGTAGGAGCGAATAGGAGCCCCCAGATCTCCCTCAAGGTGGGAGAGTGCTAGCAACGGCTCTGAGTCGTCATTAGCACCAGATTGGGAAACTTTGCGATGACTCAGAGCCGTCGTTAGCACTCAAGGGGTTAAGAGGCGGACAGCAATACGCCCGATCAAATAAAATCGGGTTGATTGACACCCCCTGCTAGCGGCCGATTGGGCGGCATTCACCAGAACTGCTTGTGCAATGATAAATACCAACAGCGTATGCTGTCAGCATTTATTGATGTGCGGTAGACATAATCGCTACAACGGATAATGTCCATCCGCACTTTCATAAATCGGCCCCTTAGTATGAGTAGAGAATAATTGTTATTTTAATTTTGCATTTATTCAAAATACATTTTCTATGGTATAGAATGTAGCATTATAATTTTGAAAATGTATTAATAAAAATATTTTAAAAAATACTTACTGTGAGCCAGCCATGCCATATCTGCTCTATCTCGTTTTTATAAGAGAACACCAGCATTAGGACTATGCAGCAGGCCGTTACAGATGAGTTCTGAATGAATAACGACGCATGAGCAACTGTGAAGGGAAACAGAGTGGTGTTGCATTTTAAAAGCTATATCATATCCCAATAACATATCAACAAAATCAGAATGCATATTGTGTGCAATGCAAACAGTAACAGACTATGGGGCTGATCTATTAATCCCTGTATGCTGCCTTAATCAGTTGTTTCTGTGCGAGCTTTCAGGCTCGCCGGGGACAGGATTTAAGAAGCAGCAGTCTACATGTCCGCTATTGCTAATGTTAAATTGGCTTAATGCCACGGGAAAACCACAAAACATCTGGCTTTTCCAATACTTCAATGGTATTGGAATGGTCTTGAATTTTAATATATTTTGCATGTAAAATATACCCAGCCTGAAGCCTAAAATTACAGGCTGGTTGCTAGAATTAAAAAAAAAAAAATCTTTTTTAATGCTTTTAAGACTGTAGTTTTGAGCAAACATTAAGACTTGCATAAAAATACACATTCTTTTTCACAACTTAAATTATGTGTTGAGTAACTTTGCTAAAACTTTAACAAGGAATCAATAAAGTATCAATGCAGATTTTTTGTTTATGTTTGATACAAACAACAGTATGTATAAAAGTATGAGAGACATATAATTTTGTTCATACATTAAGTAACTTGTTTTGTTAATATACCTTTATTTCGTGGTTTCCTGTCAATCCAATCTCCAATTAAAGCCCCAAATACTAATACAGAGCCAGCCACTACTAAGCCAAAAACCGCCGTTAGAAGTAAGTTATGTCCATATAGTTCAATTAGAAACACAGATATGGCAAAATGCCACATGCGATCTCCCTAAAAAAAAGATAAACGTAAAACGAAATTACATTAATAGGCTAAATAAGTTTTAGACAATATGTTGCTGGATGCGACAGTAAGAGGGTGAAAGCAATTATGCAGATTTTGTTTTAGGGTTTTACAGATCTTAATTAACCATTCAGAAAGTCCATGAACAATAATAAGACTTCTGAACATCATATAAACTAAAGATTTTTATTTGGAAAGATCATAATATTTAGACAGTTTAGAATAAATGGTCTTTAGGTAATTAATGGATAGATTATCTTATTATGTGGCATATAAAATTAATTGTGAGTGTGTATGTAATTCGGATGCTTGTAACTTTGAAATAATTCATCTTTTGTGTGCATCCTCAGTGCATCCATCAAATCAATAAAGATCCTACTAGAAACTTGGTAATCATTTTCAATCTTAAATGATAGTGAAATGGACCCTTTTTCAACACTCCAAAAAATATTCAGCCAATTTACATTGAATGTTATCACTGCTTCTACTAACATCAAAACTCCTGGAAAAACTAATTTACGGCCACCTAACCCACTTCATGTCCCCCAATTCCTTACTTGACTCCCCTGCAATCTGGCTTCTGTTCCAGAAAGTCAACTGAAACTGCTCTCACCAAGGTTAGCAAAGATCTTCTTTCTGCTAAAAGTAACTGTGGCTACTCAGATATACCTCTCCACCCATGCCCTCACTCCCCCTGTCCTTTCTCACGTCAGTTACTGCTTATCTGGCATTTTTGTCTGGATGACCTCTCCCCACCTAACGTTTTACACTTCCAACTAAACAATGAAATAACTATCTCCTCATCACACCAAGTCCGCTGTCTCTGAGTTACACTTGACTCCAATCTGCCCCATCATCCCCCTATACAATCACTCTCTTCATTCTACCACAACCACCTGTACAAAATTTCCAAAATTCAGCCATTTCTGAGCGCTGACACGACAAAGCAAATAATTCACTCCCTTTTAATTTCCTGGCTTGACTACTGCAATTACCTACTCACTGGCTTTCTTCTCTCCTGCCTTTTTCTCCATTTTAATCCATCCTAAATGCCTCTGCCAGACTAATCCACCTTTCCTATCGCTCTGCATCTGCTGCACCTATCTGTGAGTACCTTCCCTGGCTACCCATTTACATCAGAATACCTATCCTCGTTTATCAACAAATATATACCAGCCCACCCACTAAGATCCAACAATGACCTCTGCCTTGCATCTTCAATTATCACCTCTTCCCATACTAGACTGCAGGACCTCTCTTGTGCTGCACCTACCATCTGGCATGCTCTCTCTCTCTCTCTCTCTCTCTCCCTCTCAATGTCAGACTTTCTCCTAATCTTTTAAACACGCCCTAAATATATTTTATTGTTCAGGGAAGCCTACCACCCAACTCAGTAACAAATTAATTCCACATATCTAATAATTGCCCTCACAAAACTCTTAATTAACATCATTCTCACCCTTGCAATCCTCGCCTCCTGTTTCTCACCCTCCTACAATTCTAGATTGTAAGTTCCCACGGGAATAGGGCCCTCAATTCCTCCTGTATATGTTTGCCAAATGTTGTCTTGTCTCTTACAAGTTTTGTATCATTGTTTTACCTAAATGAATTGTACCCATGGACAGCGCTGCAGAATATGTTCCTGCTTTATAAATAAAGTATAATAATAATAATAATAATAAAATGTTCAGTAGTCAATGAGGATGGCAACAAAAATGCCACATTTCAAACAGATTAATTTGAAAAATCTATAGTTACAAACATATGGAAAGTCCACCTCTGGACATAGATTAACACAGTCACCAGTTACAGCATCAAGGTACCAAACCTGCACACTGCAAAAGCAAATACAAGGACTTAAAGGAGTAGCACATTTTAAAAATCCAAATATTAACCAAATTAACCTGAAAAATAGAAATCCAAATCCATTTGCTCAGCCCTGTAAAACGTTTCACCAGCTTGTACTCTTTACCATGAATTTAGAATAAAAGAAAAAGGACATTGTAATTACTAAAAATAACAAAAATAATGTTAATATCTACAAAGTTAAAAAACATTCTGACAAAAATAGCCTATTTGTCAACAACATCATTTGGTCAATTAAAGGGGTCAGTAGCCTACAGCATTATTGTCATGTGGGGCAACCAGAGTAATTTCTAATGGCAACAAGGGGTGACAAATTTTAGTGCACATGCAAGATCTTATGCATAACAGAGTAGCTTAATGACAGAGTTATTATCAGATAATTCGTTTAAAGTGAGGCTCCAGGACAAGGCCAGGGGACTTATCTGATGTTTGTTCATGATTTATTTTTATTCTTAATAATTGTTCTTTATTTAAGGGACAAATAACTTTCCATTTACTTTTATTATCAAATCTGCTTTGTTCTCTTGCTATTCTTTGTTGAAACATAACTTTACGTAGGCTGATGGTGATGGGATATAAGGAGTGTGCACATGTCTTTAGCAGTCTATGGCAGCAGTTGTATGACACATAGCAACATAAACAATGTTGCAAACACTGCTGTCAGATGGCTGTAGACATGTGCACGCTCCTGAGCTACTTCTAAAATACAAGGAGAACTAAGCAAGTAAGTAAATGTCATATTCTATCCATCAATTTAAGTTTCATTTTGACTTTACTGTCCCTTTCATAACCAAATCCAATCTAGAATATGAAGCTGGCATGTCTGGTAAATTTCTATTATTACTTCACACAGTGCTCATACATTTTAAGGTATGTGTAACATATTCATTAAATAATTAACATCTTACCCATATTGAAAGTGCACAGCTAACATAAACCAGGAATTTAGGACCCATGAGGTAGTTTACAGCTGGTCCTACAAAAACAAAGTAAGGCATCAATAAACTTTAGGAATATATAGTAAGACAATGACTACCAGTATTAAAGTTGAAAGCAATTTTTACTCATATCAGCTACAGATGCATACAACAACAATGCATTGATGATACCAGAATAGTAGTAAAGAAGGCAGTTTGATAGATTGTTTTAACCTTTGTTACATTTCATAGCTAAATGCAAATAGTTACTCTGAAACCAGAAAAAAATATATATCTATAACTATATATTATATATTGTCCTATGACTTTATATATTAAAGTCATATTTTTTGCTTGTGTATTGTGATTGTAAATGTGTCTTTTCATACTTTTTTAAATTCCTTTTTCCAATGTGATAACACAAATCCTCAAGAAATAATTTTGTTTTCTTTTTATGTTCAAGGGCTGAATTAATCAATTTATGTACAATTTTAGGTCAGTGCATGAGGAAATTGCTTTACAAGGGGGTCTACAAAAGTTAGAAGAATGGGCAGGTAAATGGAAAATGAGATTTAATACTGGAAAATACAAGGTTCTACCTTTTGGAAGTAAAAATAATCAGATAATCTATTATTTAAATGGGCAACGGCTTCTAAGGCTAATATGAAACTAGCATGTATTAAAAGAGGCTTTGATGCAAGGCAGGAAAGCATACTTCTGTCACTATATAAATCCCTGGTAAGACCTCACCTTCAGTATGGAGTGCAGTTCTAAGGACCAATCTTGAAAAAATACATAGCAGACTTAGAAAAGTTCAGAAAAGTGCCACAAAACTAATAAGGGGAGAGTAGAATTTAAGCTATGAGGAGAGGTCAGCCAAACTGGGTACATTTTCGTTAGAAAAAAGGGGCTGGAAAGGTTACATGATTACTTTAAATAAATATATTCAAGGCACATATACAGATATGACAGAAGCTCTATTTATTCCAAGAAAATTGTTTGTGACAAGAGGTCACAATTTAAGGCTGGAGGAAAGGAGATTTAATCTCCAGCAACGTACATGTTTTTTCACTGTAAGAGCAATCAAATTGTGGAACTTATTACCCAAGGAGGTAGTAAATGCCAATACCTTAGATACATTTAAAAATGGTTTAGATATATTTCTGTCTAGGAACAGAATTCAGGGATATGATTGTTGGTGTTAAATGGATCACCTTTTACAGCTTTTATTGTAAGTATATTAAGATTTGTATAGGTTAAACATGATGGACTTCTGTCTTTTTTCAACATCATCTACTATGTTACTATGTAGTATTGTTTCTTAGGCCATGTGATTTACTTATTGATTACATTTTCTAATTTATTTCTGAAAATAAACTGACAAATTGTTTAGTTTACTTGATTATTTTAGATAATATCTTTGATAATTAAAGATCCTTACAAAGTAAATATTCACTGTGAACCTTATTGTTGCAGAAAAACTCCAAGTAATCCACCTTCTGTACAACAGGTGGTTAATAAAAAGGGTTCCAGACTGTCTTAAAAGGACTTATCTAATGGGGCAAGTCTAACCAAATTATCAACAAAATTGTAATGAATTAAGAAAACAAGATCTTCCCTATGATTTAGCATAATCTGACATATTTGATGAGTATGTGGTGACCAAATGTTTTTTTAAAGATGAAGACCCTCAAAAAACCTTGGACGCTCCATTAATAATCTGCACAATTGAGAATGTTGTGGTATTCTGAAAAGCATTTTGCCAATTACAAAGAGTAGTTCTGGTAATAATTATTTATAGTCTGGCATGACCATATAATTTCTGCTCTGACATTTTGTCAACACAGGGACCAGGGTCGGCTCCAGAACGAATGAAATGGGGGTAATTTTTTTTCACGAGGGGGCACGCATTTACAAACCATGTATGAGAGTCAAAATAAGAGCAGGCCTACATATTCTGCAGGAAAGTGTAACTTCTGGCTGGCTATTAATATTTGGAGAATATGTGATAAATCACTAGGTAAAAAATAAAGTATAAATCCTATGCAGTGCACTAAAACAGAGCCATTAAACTTGAGACCCCCATTGCAATAGCTCCTTAAAAACAATTCACTCCTTAATCGCCATGATCCAAAACCCTTAAACTCATTCTCAAATCTCAATCATGTCCCCTAAACAGCCATGCACACCAAACCCCCCAATGCAATTAACCCCTTTGTTTGCAATAGCAGTGAGGATACTAGGTTTTCAGGTACTGGTAATTTTTTAGATTAGATTTAGATATACCTGTTTTGCAATAACTAACGGATATCAGGCTACTTAATACAACCTATGTACTGTGAACCTATAAGAATATGTTTGTATCATATAAATATAAGTCTATAAATGACTACTGGCTTCTATCGACGCCTCAAAAGTGCACTGTGATCTTAGATCTTATATGATACAATCATATTCTTATCATGGTCTATTGTTTAAGCAAATGAGTAGCTCACAATAGTTAGGTAAAATTAATAGGGTTAAGACAAGTCCAAAAAGTCTCTAATTAACTTCCAATTCCAAATAAGAGGTTAAGACACGGAGCTTCTTGCAGATGCGTGATGCAACCTCACAGTTCGGCAGCTAACTCCGCCCCCAGCATGCAGCATTATATAATTATTTGTTATTTTTAAAGCATATGATTATATCAATATTTTTTGAGGGGGCACAGCATTCCATTTGGGTGGGCATTGCCCCCCAATGCCCCCCCTTGGAGCCGACCCTGAAAGGGACAACTGTTCATGACTTTTTATATAGGAAAGAACCTCTTTAAAAGCTTAAAGGTATCAACATTTTGTTAAGGTTCTTTGACAATCTATGATTAAATGGTCTATTCCATAAGAAACAAGAGAAACCTTACATGCATTTTCACCTCAACATTACATATTAGCTTTTCTTTAAAACCAAAAAGCTTTACTCATTCCAGTTTCCTTTACATCCAAAGCTGTGTAAAGATGTGGGGGCATATTTATCAAGCTCTAAAGACTGCTGCTCCATAACCTGTCTGCCTGCTCTGAGGCGGCGGACAGAAATCGACAGAAACCAACCCAATCAAATAAGATCAGGTTGATTGACACCCCCTGTAGGGGGCAGTATTTAACAAAAACTGCTGGAGCAATGAAAAATGCCGAAAGCGTATGCTCTCGGCATTTATCGATGTGCAACGGACATGATCCGCTATATCGGATCATGTCCGCTCGCACCATCATACATAGGCCCTGTGGTCACCATTCATTTTCAATTTTTGGAAATGACATTTTTAAAAGGATATTTTAATCATATTTTTTGTAAATAAAAAAGGAAAATAAAACGTAAAAAATATTGTGTATTCAGACAACTGACTTCATAACAGAAAAAAAAATAATCTTTGTAATTTTTGGTTCAGGAGACATTGAATTTTGCAACTAGATCTTAACGATGCATATTTCAAAGTTTTCATACATCCTTTGCTTTTAAAATATTTAGCTTCTTTAAAAGATAATTGTTGTTTCAGGAGATATTGTATGGTAGATCTGGATCTCAATGGTGCACATTTCAATTCAAAATAAGTAGCAATTTTTTATTTTTTTTAAAATATTAGCTTCTCTGATTTGACTTTTTTTGTGGTTCTCCTTAAAGTTACTTAAACCATTAGGGACTTTCTAAATAATTTAAGATAGAAGAAGGGCTAATAAGGAGAGCAAGGTCGTGGTCATCAATGGGATTAGCTACAAGCATATTTGGGACATCAATCCCTGTGCTTGAAGGGGAACCACTGTTTTATAATTATACAAGTTTTCTTGCATGCCAAGTTTTGTATTCTCAGTGGATCCCTGATACAATCCACAGCTATATTACACAGGGAAAATGTAAGTACCCATGTGCTTCAAACCCAGTCACAAACACTGGGTCCTGATGCTATATACCTTGAAACCGGGATTAAAAACTAGAATGTTTTCTAGTGAGTTTGGAGCCATGATTCTGTACCAATTTGAGGTAAAATACTAGTCATCTGAGAACAGCCTGCAAATGTCTCAGTTTTTAATAGTTTGGGTTTCCATCCTAAATCTTCAGAATTTAAGTTTTGGAAAAAAAAAACAGATAAATTATTCATTTCAAAAACTAAAACAATCTCTTTGTTTTTTTTAAAAAATGTTTTATTATTGTTTAGTACAAGAACAGCTACACTGATAATACCAAGTATAATCTTCAAACATAAAATAGATTTTCAGCATTAAATTAGATTTGGTGATTAAAGTATGCCTAGTTAAGAACTCTCATCAACTTCAAAATCTCATGATACCATTAATTTGTTATTTAACAATAAGAATGATATCAATTAAGTAGTGGCATTGCTATTTCCTATTATATGTGCACAATATTTCCATGGTGACACAATAGGAGTTATGAGATTAAAATGTCTGGCAGATTTGTCACAAGATTTCTTTCACTTTTATCTAAAGACATGAAATAACAGAAAGGGAATATCGTTCAGTTTCAATACAATACAGTAAGTATCAGATCCTTACAATGTTTAAATTGCTAGAAGAGGAACCTAAAACATTCTCTCTTATTAAAGGATAATTGTATTCCCTTTTCATTATAAAATTAAAAAGTTTCATTGTAGTTGAATAACAACATACCATGATTTTTTTTTTTCTTATATAAACTGGAAGTACGATCCAAATTTGAGTTGGCAATGCATGTCATGTGTTGCTCTTTTTCTAATGATCTCAAATCAAATGATCTTTAGCATAAAGATATTCTTTGGGACAATTATTCTGCTAGCCCCTTAACGGTCCCTTACAATAGTGTAGTGCATTTAAGTGGTTCCATTGAGTATCTATTTTTTTCCCTCTAATATTTTTAATATAGAGTATCTATTTTTACAGGATTTGATAAATCCCCAGACAACACTTTTCAAATTAGTGCCCCAAAAACATTTGAATGAAGTATCGGTTACCCCTGTCATATTGTATGATGCTCAATTAATTAAAGTTAAAAAAGGATTAATAATCATTTACTAAAAGTGCACAAGAGATCCAGTTTCTCAGTCTACAATAACATTTTTTGAATGTATTGCACTCAATACGATAATATTGCTTTGTAATATTATTTAGTTATTTTCTCTTGTTACAGCTTAGTGGTTTTATTTTGTTTGCATTTTTTAATAGTTGTTTACTTCAAATATCAATTTCTATTGAGGCCTTGTATATTAAAAGAATATTTTTTATTCACGCCTGAGAATCCTTGTTTTAATGCTACAAAAGAAGAAAACTCAAACCCGGTTGGGCCAAATTATATTCCAGTTGTAAATTTAGAAACTGGTAGTAAAATGAAAAATTGTGGACTTTTCTGGACACTTTGTTGTTGCCACCAATTACTATGGCTGTAATTGGAATGTAATTTAGCCTATTGAATACAATATGAATACAGACATTGCTTTGTTTTTTGTTTTTGAGGTACTTAAAT